>NC_072786.1:26377612-26677612 GCF_022539595.1 Amphiprion ocellaris | reverse complement strand
TGGAGAAACTGCAAACCTCACTTGCTATTAGTCACAAAAAACATGCAAAACACAGGCTCTGATGTTGACAATGTTATACCATGTCGTCTCCTGACTCGTGACACTTATTGTTCGTACGTTATTATGACAGTCTCAGAATTTCTTGATAACCCCACATACAGCATTAAAGTTGACCCAGTTGTGTTGAGAACTACAGTTTTTCCTACCTGTACAGGCATGGCCCACAGGTTGGGACACAGGAAGAGGAACCACATGAGCTGGTTGGTCTCTATAGCAACCAGGTTGTTGATCTGCCCCAGCGTCATCTCCCCCATGGACATGTTGGAGGTGGACAGACGCAGGATTTTGTTGTAAATCATCGCCTGGTAAAGAAACCGATATGAAAATAGCACTTAATGTTCACGTGATTTGAGTTTTATTTAAAATTTATAACACCAGATTTTCCATAGCAATAAAAAAATTCATCTATTCTATAACAACAGTGGCACAACATGAAATTTACGGGGTTAAAATACAACTCGACGTTTGCTAAATTCTGTCAGTTCAAAAACGAGTAAAAAACTAAACAGTTTAAGTTAATTTGATTTTAATACCAGCTGACAGTTCTTGATGTTTGGGGTTATGAACACATTCCTGCTCGTTCCAGAGAAAATACTGAGGTCTGATACTAATCCCTAGTGATGAATTAGCGTCCCTTTATAGAATTTTATTGAGATAAAATATTGTCTTGTCACTGTCATGCACTTCTGATGTAGCGCATGTGATATATTTTAGATGAAATACATTCACTGGTTGTCTAAAGGAAGATTTGAGCTGAACTGACTCCAGTTGTGAACAGGGTTTCATGAATATGTTCATTAGTAGCACCGGAATCTGGGGTTTAATGGAGGGAACAGCAAAATACTGATGCACCATTATGTTCAGAGTTTATTCGTCATTTAAGACGCAAAAACTGAGTTCTGTAAACACATTTTGGCTGAATTTGGAAAATCTGGAGTTTTCAGACCTGAGAATTTTCAGAATTTTAACCCTCAAAAAAACTTTATTTACCTCAAATAAATACCTATAGAAAGACTGAGTGAAGTTTTTACATATAAATACATACATCTTCAGGCTTGTTTTTATTATTGTTTTTTTTAATACATTTTTCAATTAATAGCAGTATTTTCCTCAGGTTTATTCTTTTAACTAAACCTACTGTAGTGGAACATTGCTAGTTACATCCATTCTGACTTTTGGGGGTTTTATTATTATCCAACTTGTTTTGTGATAATTTTGATCAGTTAATATTTTGATTTAGAATTTAAATGGGCATTTTGACAGTTGTATGTCAACAGTTATATGTGTATATATATATATATATATATATATATATATATATATATATATATATATATATATATATATATATATATATATATATATATATATATATATATCTCCAAATGATGAAATTGCTCCAGTAGAGGTCAAATTTTTATTATTGGTCCGAAAAAATTGAAAAAAAAGTGCAAAATTTTCAACAAAAATGGTAGTGGGGTACCAGAAAGTTCCTATAAGTGTATAGACAAGCGGAAGCTTCCATATTTTCTAGCTTCCCAGATAAGACGCTTTTGAGGTGAAAATACAATACTGCTGGGTCTGAAAATACATAAAATCCTCAATATTAAACAAATAGCAAAACTCTGAGAATGTGGAGCAGCATTCCTGTCTGAAATGATACACAAACTGACCCGGAAAGTTTGAGCTAATTGGTCTAAAATGCCTGAGGTTTTATTGCACTGAGTGACTCATATGAGGAAATTCCTGAACTGAATTATGTAGAAATGTTTGCCGAGTGTTTAGTAATATCTACTTCGTGTGGATTTTTATTTTGCTCTTTGTTTGTGTTCAAAACTGACACTATAAATCAGCTGGATGGGTTTTACATTTCAATAAATGTACAATAAAACCTCTGTGCAACTTTAAACTAGCTGATTCTTCAGTGTTTAATATGATCTTCTATCAAATCACATGGATAAAGTTTGTACAAGCCGCTATAACTCTGAGGCATCACAGAGATTCCTCCTGTGGAACCGCTACACTGATCCAAATGATGAAATTAATCAAGCAGTGGCCAAGTTTTTTAAATTACTGGCCCTTGAAAAGCACAAAATTTTTCTCCAGAAGGTTCTTGTAAGTGTATAGACAAGTGTCTGTTTCCATATTTTCTAGCTTCCCAGACAAGATGTTTTATGAGGGGGAAAGTACAATAATCTCTGGTTTCTCTGTATTCACGCAAAATACATCATAAAACAAATAAGTAAAGTGTGAACAAAATCTGAGACTGAAATTTCATGAACTGAGGCAGAAAGTTTAAATTCTTTGGTCTAAAGTGTCAGATTTTTTCATCCCACTGGCTGCTTCCTCAGTAAACTGGGTAAAGTTTGTACGATCCACTACAACTCTGAGGCATCACAGAGATTCCTCCTGTGGAACTTCTCAAAGCAACACCTCGCTGTGGAAATGAGACGTCTTGAGTTTGATTTTCCACAATGCTTCACTCACCAGCAGAGCTCCTCGCAGGTTGATGCCTGTCTCTATGGTAACGTAGTAGGAAGCCTGCAGGAAGGTTCTCTGCAGGACCAAAGCCAGGAACAGAAGAATGGCAAGAACCGAGCTGTTCTGCAGCAGCTCTGTGGAGGACATGAAGTAGACGCCCAAGTAGGTCTCCTAGAAACACAGAAAATACATCAAAGTTAAAAACTGACCAGATTTTTAGTGTTAGTTATCTGCAATATTTACATATCTGTAATATTTGAAGGAGAATATTTCTAAAGCAGCTTACAAGTTCTTCTTGTGGCATGTTTTGTAAGTAAAAACACATCAGCATATCCTGTTACAAGAAATTAATAGAAATCTAACTACATGTACTGGCAGATTTATTGATATTTGAGGTAATTTACAAGCACTGCTGCAATGAAGGCTTAATTATCATCCAAAAGTCCAAGATAACCTCCTAAAATATCTAAAAAAAATTCAGTTTACTGCCATAGAGGAAGAAAGAAACCAAAAATATTCACATTTAAGATGCTTTGAGAGAATTTATAGTTATTTTCTTTTAAATATTTATTCAAACCAGCAAATCCATTCTCAGAATAATTGGTAATTAATTAAATAGTTGGAAAGTAATCAATTTATTATTGCAGCTATTCTGCACAATACAAAAAATGAGACACTTTATCAATATGAGCTGTTTAGTGATCAATACTAAAACAAAATAGTTGGACTTTGTAGCTTCAAGAGCACCGTTGTAAATAAATTTTACATGGTAGCAAAATCCTGAAATAAACTCAGATAAATTCAATAACAAATGTTTAAAACATGTAAAAAATAAAAATATAAAAAATACGATTAAAAAAGCCTTTGTGACGGTGTATTACTTAAATTTCTGTCTATTTTAAAATCTACTTTCATTAAATATTTAATAGCTGTTTTTTATTATTATCACCAATTAATATTATATTGTATAATTATATAATAGAATTACCATTATCATTATCAGGCCATATAAATATCAATTAATCAGATTTTATATAGTATTTTTCATACAAATAAGAGTATAAAAAATTGATTTACTAAGCAAGCGAAAAAATACACAAAAGGAAATATATAAAACAAAAAAAATCACCATATACGCTAAAGAAAGACCAAGAAAGTTTAGATTTTTTTCCTTTCAAATTACTTTTTTTACAGATTATAAAACTACTTGATTAATTTAATAGTTGAGAACTAATCAGTACATTAAGTGATAATAGATTGCAGTAATTGATGTTGCCACTCTGTAAATGTGCAGCCAGAAAGCAAATAAGTGTGTTTCCAAAACTGTAAAAAAAAAAAAAAAAAAAACTTATTTTCATGGAATTTTCATACTTAGTAAGTTAATTTTACACATTTATAGAAAAACTGTATCTGCCAATACATTACTAATATTTTTTAAATTATTATCAGATATTCAGCTGCACTTGAGTTATACAAGTATGAAAAGCTACAAACACATTTACTAACTGATGCCGTTTATACAGAGGCAGCTTCCTGTTGCACTGAGGGAGATATTTAGGGAGGTTTTTCAGGCAGTTTCTAAATAATTTACCTAATTCTGTACCATTTACAAATCTAAAATACGAGTGGATGTTAGTCGTCGGCTTGTTGCCCAGCAGCTGATGAACGAGCCACTCGAGGTGAAGCATCAATGAAGCGTTAATCACCATTAATCAGAGAGGGTGACCTCTCATAGGACTGACTCTGTTTGTATTATTGTTTTACGGCAATTTTAAGATGGAATGTGACAAAATACCTTGATTTTTTAGGATTAGATGAGCCAAAATATGCATTTATGTATGTTTTTGTTTGCCTTTTAGCAGCTTCTGAACAGATTCTTGAGAAAATCGTAATTAATATTGTGATATAAACTACATTCATTAAAAAAACTGGATAGAAGTCTGGTCGTGACGCTCAGCAGTGCTTTCCTCTGCGTTAATAAACTGCCACAGCGAGTGTGAGGCGAGTGGGGAATTTTCCATGTCACTCAGAAATGTTCTGCTCTCTATCTCGGCTTCCCATTATATCCACTTTAACAGGCCTGACAGCAGCTCACATTCAACATCAGCTGCAACAACAAGCAGCCAAACGCACTGGATGAAAATACAACGTCAACACTACAGCATCTGTTCTGCTTCTTCTACTGGCTCTGACTGAACTTTGGAGGAGGCTGGCAGTGATACAAGAAAAGATCAGTGCATCGTCATCCTTCACCAACTGGACGAGCTGCAAGTGTCTGCTTTACCTCAGTCTGCTACATCATCTTTATTGTGCTGTCAGGAGGAGGTATTTCTGTTTGAGTAACAGTTACAGGTGATCTTTTTCTCAGCAGTAGAAGCTAGATATTTAACTAGCTGTTACTGCTGACCAAGAGGACAAACTGTCTGATGGAAAACAGTCCAAAGAATTAGTCTGATCCTGATCATATGAGGTAGAGTGAGACATTCAATCAAGGCTGACAATGTAATAAAATATGAAAAATATAACAGAGGACATAGCTGTGCTCTACAGATTCTTTAGGAAAACTGTTTGATGATGTCAATTCCAGCGTTTCATGTGATTCACTGTTTTCTTCTTCTACCATGTTTCCACAATTAGAAGAGACATCAATGAAAAAATAACACCAAAAAAGGAGATATAAATTTCATTTTAAGTGTTTTATTTGAGATTCAGTTTGGTCATCAGGGCAGCCCCCTGATGACCAAACTGAATCTCAAATAGAGAAAAACAAGAGACAAGAGAAGAATGTCATTTTAAGGAGAACTCCAGACTTATTCGGTATTTTTAAAAATATTTTCAAACAATCTTTTCTCCTAGTTTTTCTAGATGTGATCTCAGGACAAGAACATTTACACAACAACTGCATGTTTTAGTACTTTGTACATGGATTAGCTAAAATTTGATGGGTGGGACGTAAAATCTCCTCCAATTCTGAAATGACAAAAATATTAACAATTGAAAAATGGTAAATAATTAACTAGTATATTACAGACGTCCCCAGTTTTGTTAAATTACAGAAAATAATTACTAAAATCACAGAAAACAAGTGTAAATTTACAAGTTCACTGTATCTGTATTTTTACAAATAGTACTTAATTTCTTAACAGTTTGTGGCTGTAATATTATGCACTTGTACTATATTTAAATCAACTAAAAAAATATTGTTGTACAGATATCAGCTGTTATTTTTACAGTTTTTGAAATTTTTTTCTGGCAGTGTTGCTTTTTTTCAACTTTTTTTTTTACAGTATATTGTGTTTGGTGAGTGTGTTGCAGAAAATCTTTACTAAACAAGAAGTACACAAGTATTACTACCAGACTCAAAAGTCAGTATGTAATATCTACTGTCCAGCCTTCTCTATGTGTCTTCTCTGTGCTGCTTTGGATTTTTGACCTTGCAAATTTGAACAGTTCAAGAAAGATGACAAAACCTTCAGAAAGTGAGGAAATATTTGGAAAATAATTACATTTTTAGAGAGTGAGGACACTCTGAAGAGTATTTTGTCTACTTCCTCCTCCTTCCCGGCAGATTTAGAGTTCACATCTAAGGTCAAATAGAGGCTGAAGTAGTTGAATTATGTCAACAAAGTCCGTCATAAGGCCACTAGTGTGAGTGAGTGCACGTGGGTAATGTCGTTATTCCATTACAGATGCATTATCACATCGGATACTCTCTCAGACATGCAGTCACACGTTGTGGTGGTGACATGACGAGCGACGCCTCGGTGACATCGCTGTGAACTGGACCACCCAGCAACACTGACAGCAGTGACACAATGCGACCCCTGATGTTTTAACTCATCTGCACTTAACCTCTAATAAATGATCCTATGTAAACACTCAGTGAGACTTTGGTGTCGTCTTCAGCGACATCAGCTGTGCCCAAATATGGGTTCAGGTTTCCAGTGTGATTTCTCTGAAGGGAAAATGAATGACATTAAACTTTGTACACCATGTTTATCAGAGCCTGTCCAAGTGTGACTCTATTACTGCAATGGCAAAACCCTCCTATACTAACATACTATTTCTACATGTACTTTCATACCGTGTACATACTACTGGATACACAACATAGTCTCACAGCAGTTTGCTAAATAGTTACGAACCTTAATCTGTTGATTCATGTACTCTAGTTTTTACATCAGTTACATTCATTTTTTGCAATTAGGTGCGACCACAATAGGGACATTATACAGTCCCTATAAAAAATATTCACCCCTCTTGGAAGTTTTTCCCTTTTAATACATTTTTATTTGTAAGCACCTTTCTTGAAACCCAAGGTCACTTTACAGTAAAAACAAATACAACAAAACAGATAAAAACCAAACAACCAGGATCAGGACCAGGATGGAGGTAGTATGGGGGGTGAGGGAGGGGCGGAGACGATTGATGTTGCGGAGATGGAAATATGCAGACCGGGTGATGTTATTGATGTGAGAGTGGAAAGAAAATGAGGAATCAAACTGACTGGAAAAAGCACACAAGTACGCTCACCTTCATCTTGTCTGCTGTTGCAACTTCATCTTTCGTCTTCAGGTATTTCACGATGCCAGAGATGCAGAGCGGCCCGGCGAAGCCCAGCAGGTCGGCCAGGTAGCGGAAGGTGCTGCTGAGCAGGATCGGACGGCCGAACGCTCGGTACATGGAGCGCCAGATCGACGGCGCTCTTTCGGGGTCCTCGGCCGTCTATAGAAAAGAAACAGAAAGGAAATGTGTTTGTTTTCACACAGCTAAACAACAGGAAAACCCAGCTGGAAGATTTCATCAGCGTTAAATTGGTTTCCTCTGCTCACCCGCTGATCCTCGTAGGCATCTTTGAGCCTCAGGTAGTTGGTCAGCGCTCTCATGGCGATGGGCAGCTTGCCGATCTTCTTCAGCTCAATCGGCCTCTTGTGGGCTCCGATGATGAGAGGATTCATCCACCAATATGTCGCCTAAAAATGTGCCAAGAATTTGCTTCTTTAGCTGCCAAGTTACACACCAGCAACATCTGCCACAGTAAATATTGACGGAACATACAGCAAGTTGGGTTTCATGTTGATTTTTTGCTTGTTATTTGTGGTCTAAATACTTCACATATAATACTTTCAAACTGGTGCCATGGAAATGAGTTTTGAAAAATCCACCTTGGACAGCAAGTTGACAAACGGCTGCAGAAAACGAACGCCCAAATCCTGCAAATCCTCCGGTGGCTTCACCTTCTGAGGGTTGGCAAAGAAGACGTATTTCTACAGAGAAACATAAGGATAGAATTAATAGAATAGAATAGAATAGAATAGAATAGAATAGAATAGAATAGAATAGAATAGAATAGTATAGAATAGAATAGAATAGAATAGAATAGAAATACTTTATTAATCATCGATGGGAAATTTGGTAGTTGCAGCAGAAAGAGTACAGTTGCCGCCACCATTAAGAGATAAGAAAATCCTTTCTTGCTCCCCACATCAGGGGAAATTTCCAGTGTTACAGCAGCAACAATTAGAAAATCATAAAATGCAAAATGTCCCACGTAAATAATGTACAAATTCTCAAGTGTTTGTTTGTCGAAATTAAACAGACGGAAATGTTACTACACCAGGACACACAATACAGGCTGAGAAAATAAAGACATTAGAAGATGTAGTGTGTTTGTTTTGTCATATTAAGAACCAAAACGTACTTCCTTTTTTGTACTTATGACCTGATTTTATCTGATTTTGGACTTGTAAATGTACCTAGTGAGGGATCAATAAAGTCTGTCTTACCTAATGTAGGATGAGATATGTTTACTCACCCTGACTCTGATGACGTTGATCTCCACGGCCATCAGAAGTCCGTACAGAATCACTAACAGTGCCGTGATGCAGAACCTCAGGTGTTGTGGACCGACCTTATACTCTGCAAACTTCCACAGCTTGATGGACTTTGTGATGAACGCCAAAACCCAGTAGATGAAGAGGACTGTGAGAGCAGAAGAAAGTGTGTAGTGTTAACAAATGCTGCATGCATTGCTGCTTTGAGTTGTGGAAATGTTGAATATGTTGTCATATATCTTCCATTTGATTAAATCTGTTGCCCATCTGATTGAACAGCTGAGAGAGATGTAGGTAAAAGGCACAAAGATTAATGTATGGAATAAAAAGGATGACATCTCAGCCTTGACTATGATCCTTTTTTTTAGATTTCCATTGTGAGTTTAAGAACATCGGCAAAGCACAGAGTCAGTAATAAACGTTGAAGCAAAAATCAGATTGGAATGAAATAATTTGAAGCCTCCATCATCCTACCTAGCAGTAATTTGGGGAAGTTGGACGTCTCTATGTTGTGGTAATAAACCACTGATGTCGTCGCTGCTATGAAGCCCATGAATGCCGGCATGAAGAGATGCAAGTGGTTGCTGGACATCACCCTACAGCATGAGGCAAGCACAAAATACATAATTAACCAGGAAAACAGAGGTTATCTCACACAAATGAAACCAACTAAGTAAAGAAAATGTGCAATAAAATAGCATTTTGTTAGACGTCCTCACTTGTTGGAGACAAGGCCTTCTGCGAACTCGCACACATGGACGAACAGCAGCAGGAAGGTGAGGATCCACCTCATGTTGTGTCCGGGGAAATGAAGCCATGTGTTGTGATGGATCTGAACTTTAGAGCTCTGACTGCCCCAACCTGACACACACACAAATGACAAAATGGAGCAGCTGTTTCACCGTAAATACAACACTAGTTTACATTAACGTCACAGGAGAGTGAAAATCAGCAGACAGGGACTGAAAAAATAGATTTAAACACACAGATTATCATAGTGAGTGACTTTAAATGCACAATTATTCATCTTTCTACCATAAAATTAGTGAGAAAGTTTGCATAATCTAATACTTTTACTTCATGTAAAACCTCCATTTATTGTGGTTGCTCATAATATGTGAAATAGAACCTCTTTTCAATGCATTTTAATCTTATTAAGACATTTGAAGCTGTGTTAGTTTAAGTGTAACAGAAACTTCCACTCTTGTATTTTAAATTTTGGTCCATCAGGATCAAAAACTGACAGAGGAAAGTCGTAAAGAACACAAAAAAATCTAAAAGAAACTACGATAGACAATGTAAAATAAGCAAAAACATTACAAAACATGTGATTTGTAATAAATGGGCAAAAATTCTTCAAATTGTGGTCACTTTCACTTCAAAACTTGCATTTAGGTTAAAGTTTTATCTTGTATCTGGTGGAAAATCTTCAGAAATTAAAATATTTGGAATCTTAAACTCAAACTTCTTCTAATTAAAACAACAATAACATATTTTTGGGCACAAATCTAGATATGACCAGCATTCAGAAGTTTTCATTAACCATTTAATTAAAGAACTAGGGCTGCAACAATTACTTATTATCATGATTAAGCAGCTATTTATTTTTTAGATAAATCAATTAATTAATCAATTAATTTTGTGGTTAAAATAACATCAGAAATCAAGGAAAAATGCACACACAAGGATGCTTTCAAATGTGTTGTTTTGTTTGAATAACAGTTCAAAACTTCAAAAATATTAAATTTGTATTGCGTTCAGCAGCGAATTCTCACAATAAATGAGTCCGTACAATCAAATATTTGGCATTTAAGCTTGAAAATCCATCAGAATAATAAAATATCAAAATATAACAGCCACAAATTGGCCTTCTGCCAATCGTTTAATCGCCGTGAACACAGCATAAAATGAAAACCTCATTCTAGTAACAAACCGCATAGTTTTATTTGAGCAGATGGTGTTTCTTATTGGGTTTGTTCCTGCGCTCAAATGGATCGAAGCCATTTCAAATGCTCAGAGACCACAAAAGAAAACTAGAACCAGGAAGCACCAATTAGTGAGTCCTCTGGGAGCAAACTGAGGGCTTATGGTCAGAACCATTCCCATAAACTACTGAGTAAACACACACAGACACACACATGTATACACTCACACAACAGATAACCACAAATACACTCAGTAATACAGCAGGAAATCCCACTAAACCTAGAATAATTTTTTTCTTTGCTTTTCTTTGTACAAAACTGAATTTATAGACCAAAGTGTAATCTAACCTCACAACATCTTCAGTATTTTTGTTTATATCCTGTTTTTTTCTGCTATTTTGTCTTTTATTTTTATTTTTTCCACACATCATTCAACTATTGTTTTAATCCCATCTTAGTTGCACTTTAAAGCAGCTTAGTTTTCACACTGCTCACCAGAAAAGGCCTGTAAAAGAGTGAACGCGAGTCCAAGAAAGACGGGGAAAGGATGGAAACCGACACATCTGCTCCAGCTGCCAGATTACAGGCAGTGATGCTGGATTACAGGAACTCAGATTGCTACATTTCCTACTCATTTCCACACCACAGAGCCGTTTTTCTGCTCTTTTTACTCCTTTTTGACCACATTTCCTGTCAAGAAACTCGAAAAAAACATCCCAAGTTGGGCTTCAAATGCATTTTATAGAATGTGAATCAATTGTACAAGATTTACGTTGAGATTTTAATATTTCTAAGAAACTAACCAGTGTAGAGAGTTAAACTGAAACCAGAATTTTTGTCCAAATCCAGAGTTTCATCCGTATTCATTTAGCATTTTAGGATTGCAGCTATTATTTACTTTAATCATTGATTAATCTGATTAGTTGTTTGGTTTAAAGGATGTCAGAAAAAAGTGAAAAATGTTGATCAGTGTTTTTCTAAGGTTAGAAATGTGTTGTTTTGTCCAAAAACCAAGAATATTTGGTAACAAAAACAGAAAATATTCACATTTAAGAAGATGCAAAGTATTTTGACGGTTTTGTCTTGATCAATCAATTCTTGTTGACTTCTAATTAAGTAACTAATTAATTACTACAGCTCTATTTAGCAGCTCCACAAAAAAGGACTTTACCACTGCTCCAAACATATGTTATCTATAATAAAACTGAATGCAGTCCAGAAAGAAAAGCTGAACCAACGCAGCTGAATTCAGACAGAAGTGGCCTTTGGGTGTTTAGCTTCAAATGGAGGAAGACTGTGTCCTAAAGGCTGCACTGAGATGAACTCTTCCAGACAAAGGCCAGAGCAGATTACTCAACTTGTGTAGCTGCAGCTGAAATAATTCGCCTGCAGCAACATTTGCCATTTAAACCAACAAAAGCCTCGATCAACCGTGGCTGAGAATGTGAAGAGTTTCGACATTTCACCTTCAGAAGAAAAAGAGTAAAAAGAGGTTAAAAAACTGAATCTCTAAGCTCAATGAAAACAGGTTTTATCTACATGGAACCACATCTAATACGGAAATGGCTTTAGGAAACCATATATTGCGTAAAATAGTCAACTAAAATAATTTCTCCTCATAAAATATTCATCTATCCATCTGTTACTCTTACTGTTGTGACATTATGAGTGACTAAACTGCACATTTATACCCCATGAGACATTTAGCAGGCTGGTTATGCTATTGGTTGTGGCATCTATTGCTTTAATTATTTTAAAGTTATGAGTCCATTGTGTGCAATCTTGCAATTTATTGAACCATTTTATGATAATGTTGGATTTTAGCCTAATTTTTACCTCAGTGATTTGACATTTCTTGTGCTGGATCAGCACAAAAACAGTCCTATCTTTACTTTACTTATACTGTTATACTACTACTACTAATATTTTCACATACTGAATTTCTGATTTTCATGACTGATACGCCTCAATTATCAAAATTAAAACAAAAAAAAGATTTTAAATAATTTACTTTATGTTTAATCAATATAGAACATAAGAAATAAATTTTTTTTAAATTAAATTATGAAGAAAAAGATCTTTTTAACAATATTCAAATTTCTTGAGCTGCCCCTATAAACAGGGCTCCAGTCTGCTATCATTCTGGTCACACATGGAACCAGAAATCTGTCAATTTCAAATAAACATTCCAGTTTTCATTTATTAGGTCTGTCTGTCTGTTTGTCTGTGGTGACTCGTCCAGATAGATTAACTTAATCTGTTCTGTCGTTTTAGTAAATTTGAAAAGAAAACGCTTTATTCAAACTAATTTTGGTTACAAACCCAACTGAGTGGAGACTAGAGGCTTCTCCAGCCGCCTCGTAGCATCTACTGATGCATGTGAGGCGTTTAGGGGGAATTGGTAAAATACGATTAATGCCAGGTGTTTACAAATAATTGGTAGAATGCAGCATTTGCTGATGCATGTGAGGCATTTATGAAACACTTGTAAATCATGTTAATATTCACCCATCTGTATGAAGCATGTGAGGCATTCAGGGAACATCTATTGATGCACTCGAGTTCATGGAACACCTGTAAAATCAGAACGTCTACTGGTATGTCATTGTGGATTTACATCTACTGATACATGTGAGGCGTTTAGGGAACACCTGTAACTCAAAACATCTACCGTTGCGTGTGAGGCATTTAAGGAATATCTGTACATTTTTGTGCTACCAATGTATGTGAGACATTCAGGGAACATTTGTGAATTGTTGCGTTCACCAAGGCTAGTGAGGAATTTATTGAATGTTTGTAAAAATGAAGCTTCTCTTAAAATCATGGGAATTGTTTTAGAAAACATCAGTAAACTGTAGCATCTACCAATGCATGTGAGGCGTTTATGGAAAACCTGTAAATTATAATGTCTACCAATACATGAGAGGCATTTATGGAGCATCAACAAATTGAAGCGTTTACCGATGCATGTGAGGCATTTATGGAACATCTGTAAACAATAGAGTCTACTGATGCATGTGAGGTGTTTATGACACATCGGTAAACTGTAGCGTCTACCAATGCATGTGAGGCATTTATGGAACGTCTATATATCATTACGTTAATCTTGCATGTGTCGCGTTTATGGAACATCAGTAAATTGTAGCATTTACCAATGCATGCAATGCATTTATGGATTGTCTGTAAACAATAGCGTCTTCTGATGCACATGAGGCGTTTATGGAAAACCTGTGAATTGTGACGTCTACTTATACATGAGAGGCACTTATGGAGCACCGAGAAACTGAAGCGTCAACCGATGCATGTGAGGCGTTTATGGAACATCTGTAAACTATACTGTCCTCTGATGCATGTGAGGCGTTTATGGAAAGCCTGTGAATTGTGACGTCTACTGATACATGAGAGGCATTTCGGCACATCGCTAAATTTTAGTGCATGTGAGGGATTTCTGAACATTATATCATTGTGTGTGAGGTGTTTCTGGAACATCAGTTAATTGAATCATCTACTGAACTTTGGTGACTTGTGTCAGCTGATGCAAGTGAGGCTTTTATTGACATAAACTTCTTAGTTCTCATTATATGTGTTTAAATTACGATATAAAATGTTTGCCAACTGCTGCCATCTTTAAATCCATTCTATCCTGTACAGGGTCATATGAGGTTAAACTGCAGTTTCAGTTTCACCCTGAACACATCACTATTCCGTCAGAGCACCAGCACACATGTATTCACTCCTCTAAGCATCAAATTAACCACACACATCAAACACAACACAGAACAAGAGAAACAGTGAGAATAAAGATCAAACTGTGGCTCTAATCCTCTCTGGATTAGTCCAGTCCTGACAGCTGCCGAGTTTCTGAGACTTTTCAGCAGAAAAGGTGAAGCTTTAAGAGGCTTAAACAGGAAACACTTCACCATCTGTCAGATTACAAGCAACACAATCTGAGACTTTTCCTGCAGAAGCACAAAAAACTTCCTTTGTGCATTAATAAAGATAATTAAGCTCCGAAATACACGCATGCAGCTCTTCTAAATGTTTAAGATGAAGTCCTCGAATGTCTCGTTTGGTTCACATCCCAAAGATATTCAGTTTATTGTCACAGAGGAGGAAAGAAACCAGAAATTATTCACATATAGGTCGTCAGAATGAGAGAATTTAGACTTTTTTTTCTTAAAACAATACTTAAACCAGTTAAAAGATGCATGAAATAGCAGTTGACAACTAATCAATTAATTGCACTCAAATGTCAGTTTCTGTCTTCATGCTCAGTTAATTAGCAAAAAAAATGAAATCTAAAATACAACAAATAATGCAATCTTTCTTTTGCTGTTTTATTTCACATGTAAACTAGTATAATTTACTGAAATTATAGTTAATCTTTGTGTTTTGATGTTGTTTATTGGTTAACAATCTCTAAACTTATAAAACTTATAAACTCATTGTCTATAAAAGTCAAATTAAATCACTTTTATCTTGTACTTTAGTGCCGCATTGTAGAGAAATTATCACAGATTTTGACATAACTGACTGAAAATATGAACTAACACATAGCACAGAAATATATTAAATTATGAGGTGGTGGCCGATGGTTCTAAATACGTTTTTACACTTTTTTATTAAACATGAACACTTGTAGAAACCACTAAAACTGCCAGTTTCACATCCAAATGGTTTTATATTTTATATAATATATATTTTTGACATGTTACTTGTGCTTTAACTATGATAAAAGATGTATAATTAATAAAACTCAAACTATTAGCATAGAAACAGAAGCAGAAATGGGTGTATTAGTTAGCTTGGACTGTTAGCTAATGTTTAAAATGTAAACGTAGCTAACAAACAGGTGAATTTACCTTCAGATTTTATTAAAACGCCAACACCTGAGTTAAACTACAGCCTTAATAAGTCTCTAAACACTTTCAAAAAAAAAAAAAACATATAGCTGGTAAATAATTTAAAAAGCTATTTTAAACACCACAGAGCTAAACAGACATATTATTTGTGCTTTAACAAGCATAGTTTGCCGTTCAAAACAAAAGTGGAAATACAGCTTTTGTTAACTGCAAGAGACATTTAGCTTCTAATAGTTGAACTTAGGAACAAAAAAGGCAAATTCATGTTAAGATGGTGAATTTTAAGGTCATTTATAAACAGAAAATGATGCAGAAAAATACACCAACATTATTAGTTCAGCCCTGCAGCTGGAGGTGGATCGCTTTCATTATCTGTTATTCAATAAATCGGTTAATTTCCAGTGTTTTCAGGTAAAAAGGGTGTTTTCAGGACGCGTCGCCTACCGATGAAGAGGATGGGGAAGGTGATGAAGAGCAGGAAGACATGAGGGACCAGGTTGAGAGCGTCCACGAAGCAGCCATTGTTCAGCACGCCATACTCCACGCTGTAGGCCTTGATGTCGTTGTTGCCGCAAAACGACAAGGCCATGCCACCACACCTGGAGTCAAACTGCGAACACAAAACACAACCGAAACTACATCTCCTCGCTGGTTTTATCATCATATGTGGTTTCCAGCGAGCGTCGGCTTTGGACACAAAGGTCAGACGTTGTTGTGGCATTTAAAACATTCAAGTGGTCAGAAACGCAGTCTGGTGTGAAGCTCGAGAGCTATTTCAGGGGCAGCATCTGGTTTATGGAGGTAAATGAATGTTAAGAGTTCTGAAGGCGACACGGTGGAAGTTGTCGTGAAGCTGCGACCGAAGTTTCAGGAGATTTGAGCAGTTCAGGAATCAGAAATTAGACTGAAGTGTGCACATTTTAGTCTGTATTGTTCAATTTTTGTGTAGTTTTAGGATTAAATCTGAGAGTTAGTATGATTTACCCCTTTTAGCTAAGAGTTCTCTAAGAGTTTTAGCTACTTTGAAACTCAAATATATGGAACTATACGCTTTTAATTGCATGTGACTGCTTCTGTTCTTGTTGCTCACTATTTCTATTATTGTATTCAATTCAATTTTATTTACACTACTGTTCAAAAGTTTGGGGTCACTTAGAAATGTCCTTATTTTTGAAAGAAAATCTTTTTTTCAATAAAGATAACATTAAATTAATCAGAAAACCAGTGTAGACATTGTTAATGTGGTAAATGACTATTGTAGCTGGAAACAGCTGATTTTTAATGGAATATCTCCATAGAGGTACAGAGGAACATTTCCAGGAACCATCACTCCTGTGTTCTAATGCTACATTGTGTTAGCTAATGGTGTTGAAAGGCTAATGGATGATTAGAAAACCCTTGTGCAGTTATGTTAGCACATGGATAAAAGTGGGAGTTTTACTGGAAAACATGAAATTGCCTGGATGACCCCAAACTTTTGAACGGCTGTGTAAATAGCGTAGATTCACAACATATGTCATCTCAAAGCTCTTAGCATACTAAGGTACGGACTGTACGAGCTACAAATAGAGAAAACCCAACAATCAAAAGTTGCCTTTGGATTCCCTATGAACCATAGTGGGAAGGAATGAAAAAGACCCGAGATAGGAGGGTAAAAAAAACCTCAGACAGAACCAGGCTCAGGGAAGGCAGCCATCTGCCTCGACTGGCTGGATGAGGTTGGGGATGAGGGGGAGTGGATTGTAGGAGGTGTTAGGGTGGGAATTATGCTAAGTGTCTTTCTACTGGTGTTTTTTTTCCCCCAGAGCTCGAGAATCTTGTTTAAATAGTTCCAAATGAAGACAAAGCGAATGTGCTAAAGAAAGAGCACTTCAGCTAGCTTCTTTTTTTAGAGTCTTGATTGTGCTTTTAGTTGAAAATCTGTAGAATATTCAGAAAAGCACTGGTGTCACCACTGTTGCTTCCTTTGGGCAACTAATTATACACACAGGAATCGATTCTAGTTTATCTTTTAAATGGAGATAAAGTGTTGATGTCCTGGTGAGATACTTGTCTAAGAAATAAAATCAATGCACACCACATCAGTTTCTCTATGAAAACCTCCCCAGGACCTTAGCATCACTTTAAAGCTGGAATTAATCAATTAATCTACAGTTTGAGTTTTCAACAGTTAAGCTAATCCTCAACTATTTTGATAATCGAAGAGTAATTTTTTAAGAAGCAGAAACTCAATCAAAACTAGGGCTGAAACTTCACACTTCACTTCAACTGTTGTTTAATTTCTTGATTAATCAGTGAGTTGTTTGTCCACTGTGATATCAGAAATAGTGAAAAGAAATGTCAGTCAGCCCAGGATGACGTCAACAAGCCAAAGAAATTCAATTTATCATCACAGGAGGGAAAAAAACTGAAAATATTCACATGCATGTAGCCAAAAAGAGAGTTTCGACTTTTTCTTTTTAAAACAATACTCAGACCAGTTAAAAGATGACTGAAGCAGGTGGTGATCAATTGAACAGTTGACAACTAATTGATTAGTTACACGTAAATGGCACATTTTCTGTCTGAAAACAATTCAAGCTCAGTTAAATGGCAAAAACCTGAAATCTAGAATACAACAAATAATGTAAACTATTATTTTGCTGTTTTATTTCACATGTAAACTACTATAATGTACTGAGATGATAGTTCATCATGGTGTTTTGATGTTGTTTATTGGTTGAAAACTTTGGATCATTGTCTGTAAAAGTCAAATGAAATCACTTTTAATTCACAAAAATGACATCTGTATTTTAATTTACTAAAAAAAAGATGGTGACCACAACAATTATCACTGTTTTTGACATAATAACCGACTGATAATAAGAACCAACACATAGCAGAGAAATACACTATGTTATAAGGTGGTTTCAGTTGGTTTTAAATAAGCTTTTACAATTTTTATTAAACATTAACACTTGTAGACACCACTAAAACTGCCAGCTTCACATCCAAATGGTTTCATATTTTATATAATATATATTTTTGACATATTATTTGTGCTTTAACTAGCATAAAAAGGTGCATAATGAATAAAAGTTGAGTTATTAGCATCGAAACAGAAGTGGGTGTATTAGCTTGGTTGGTTAGCTAATGTTTAAAATGTAAACGTAGCTAACAAACAGGTGAATTTACCTTCAGATTTTATTAAAACAGCAACACCTGAGTTAAACTGCAGCCTTAATAAGTCTCTAAACCCTTTAAAAACACCACATATAGCTGGTAAATAATTAAAAAGCTATTTTAAACACCAGAAAGCTAAACAGAGGCGTTACAATTTAGCTAAAGTAGCTAAAAATTAAAAAGCAGAACAGTCTCACCTCGGAGTAAAGTAATAATCCTCAGTGACAGCGTTTCATTCCGGATGTCTGGGACGTTAAAAAAGACAGAAAACAGACAGAAGAAAGAAAAGAGAGGAGTAGAATTAAAATGAGGAGAGTATTAGAGTGAAAACTTGATTATTTTTAGCTCCGCTGGAGCTTCAGCTGCTCCGTTTACTGCTGCCCGACTGGCCGCGGTGTCAAGCTACACCAACTATGACACGACGCTTCCGTTTAGGTCCTTCAATGTAAAGGACTCTAAAATGAACGTTAATACAAAATACAAATTAAAAGAATAACCTTCATAAATCACTAGGGATGGAAATTTAATTATACGTAAAACACTTTGAATTTTCTCTGAAAAATATTTTTAAAAATTGTAGCGTAACATTTACTTTTTATTTTACAATAAATGCAGTTCATTTGACCTTTGTTTACTGTTTTGCACCATAACAAACTCCTCAAATGTGCAAACCTACTCTGCAATAAACCTGATTTGGATTCTGATTCTGATTTTCTGTCACCAGAGTGCTTGCACTAAATTCAGATGAAGTCAAAATTGAGGTTAAATCAGGTTTAAATTGCCAGTCTGCACCATGAAAGCATGATAGGACGTAAAATATTCTATAAATATAAATATTTAAACATATATATTCAAAGTTAAATAACATAAAAAAATTCAAATGCACAGGTAAAATATGATTTTATTAGAACTGCTTTAGCATTTGTGTAAATTTTAGATTAAGTTTGTTTTTCTTATTTTTTTATTGTTAACTTTATCATTTTTAATGGTTTTTAAACCATTTATGACCCACTTTGTAACATTGTAAAATGCAGAAAAGTGCAATATAAACAAAGATGCCGATGATTATTTTTATCATTTAAATGTTTATTATTAGCATTACTGTTACAAGCCCTGTAACTAAATTCCCATTTCAGTTAAATTAATTAGTTGCTTCAGTAGAAGAAATCTTGGCTATTTCTTGTTTCTTCAAGAAAGTATTATGGATCACTGACAGTATAAACAAACAGCTATATGCACTATTTTGCAGCTGTTCATGTCTGTTATGCAGGTAAATATATATACTATTCAGTTATTTTACATTTTTCTTTCTGCAAGATGTGGCGCACATTCCCAACTGAACAGCTTTATTTTGATGGTTGAATTTCCGGTATTACTGTAGTAACTCCAGTGAACTTGACCCAGCGCTGTCTCCTATCAGATTTCCAAACTTGAAGCAGAGCAGCGCTGAGATGAGGTTTATTCTAGTCTTCTGGCATGTCTGCTGCATTTACAAACCTGCAGCTCAATAGTTTCACTTTTGTAAAATAATCCTCTTTGTCACACGAATAATTTACCATTTACAGGTCTGAGAACTTTATTTAGACCCCTGAAGCACAGAAACTGGGAACTTACTGGTGTGTACATCTTATTTTTATATATATTATACATGGAAAATCAAGTATTTGTCTCTTTTAGTATTAAAATAATATATAAACACATATTATTTAGTGAAAAGAAGGTTGCGAAATCATCCTTTGTGCTTCAACCTGCTGCAAATGTTATTTTTGCATAATTATTATGATTTTCAGTGTTAAATCTCTAATCTAATTCCGTTTGGGTGCATGCATACACAGTCATCCGTAAAATAAAACCTCCTTGAATCCCAAAGATTGAAGGATTCACACGCTTTCAAACCCCTTTTGTTTTCCGTGGCATTGAAATGTGTCTGAGAGGAGACCTTGGAGCACAACCCCCAGCTTTCCACTGGAGCTTCAATTATTCATGTGCAGCTGCAGGATTCAGACAAAACAGCAAAATGCAAGTCTGCGAAAAATAAATAAACAAATAAATGAAACGGAATTGCTGGAGCAGTGCCAAACCAATCCGGTGTCTTCTACGTATCCTACAATGGGATCCAGTCGCCCCCTCTCATGAGATCAACAAAACTCCATTCACAAATCATAGAATTTAACGTTTTTACGCGTGTAGACAAATATAAAAGGATATTACATGCAAATTTATATGTTTTCTAAACCGGTTTGACTTGATCTAATATTCGGCATGGATTAAAAAATATTAAGAAGTTTTGTCTTTATAAAGCTGTTAGCTTTTTGAACTGTCCCGCCTGATTCTCTCAAGCGCCCTCCACCGCGAGCGGCTAAGAGAAAGTAGTGTGAATCAAGCTCATATCCTGCTGAAACACGACTGTTGATGGATTAGATGGAAGCCGAATTTAGGATCAGTTCCCTCTTTAGTCACACGTTGTAATAAGATTACTTGTAAGGGGCTCGTTTCTTACTGAGAAGCAGATTTAATTCAAATCGCGTGATTTTTAAATGAAGTCTGGTGACTTGAGAGAACGTTCTTTTAACCTAAGACGTCGTGCTACAACAGACTGAAGATGGCTGTGGAAGACAGAAGGGTAAAATAGGAAGCCGAGACACTTACCCGACCTCTGATGCGGGTTTGCGGGTCACAGCGTTCCTTTTATTCCCGTCCTATAATAAAGATCCTGAGCGGTGACAGGAGCGACTGTTCATCACGTTCACTGTTATGGCGTTCCAGCAGCACACAAAGCAAGCACACACTCAAATGTGATGGAAGGCTCTCTGCCATGAAATCATTCATAGTGGATGATAATAAATGTAGGTCAAACTAAAGCCGAATCAGAGCTGCAGAGCTGAGATGCTGTTTTTAAATGTCAGCAACCAAATTCAGAGAAGGTTAACTGAGGAAACTGATCTGCTGCAGGGAAATAAAGAAGAACAGCTTCAGGTTAGAAACATGAGGGTGAAGAAATTAAAAAATAAATACAAATGTGCAGTTTTTATGGAAAATAAAGCAGACGCTATGAGGTTTGAAACAATTAAACACATCTATTAAGAGTATTTCCACATTTATCTGAGCTCTACTGAAGTTTTGCAGCACTCAACAGGCAGGGGGCGCTACTGCAGCACTGGTAGGGAGTCGGAGGATTTTTGAAGGGGTCATAAGGTCAAAGTGTAGAAGATGGAACAGATATTAATTATGATTTCCCAGATGTTTTTTGTTTTTTACTAAATTGCAGACAAGAGCTAATAAAATCCAAGAAGAAACACAGTAATTTACATTTTAACCCATCAAAACAGGCCGAACCTGTAAAATGAATATATAAAGTTTTTTTTAAAAATGGAACAGATTTTAGTACTAATTTCTTGAAGCAATTTATTATTTTACAGATTTTACCCTGACATTATTATTATTATTATTATTATTATTATTATTATTATTATTATTATTATTATTATTATTATTATTATTATTATTATTATTATTATTATTGTTATTGTTATTGTTATTATTATTTTGTTTCCATTACAGGTCGGAGCTAATAAAATGACAGAAAAAATTAAAAAATTTAGATTTTTTAAAAAACAGGCCAAAATTGTAAAAAAAAAGAAAAAGAAAAAGAAAAAACAAAGAAAGAAAGACACATCAGAAAACTGTATAGGAAATCATTTTCAACATTTTTTTTACAGATTTTCCCTGACTTTTTTTTTGCTAAATTACAAAAAAGAACTAATAAATTCACATAAAAGTTTAGACTTTAACTAAGATTCAGTATTTCTGCAAAACATAATTTGTTCTTTCACAAAATTTGGTGGTAAAATTGCAGTTTTATTGTATTTAAATCAACAAAAATATAATGAAACTTTTTTTTGAAAATGTATATTAACAATCAAAAATAGGAACATATTAATATTAATATATTATATTTATATATATATGTGTGTATATATATGTATACATCTATATATATGTGTATACCTATATATGTATATATGTATACACATATATGTATGTATGTATGTATGTATGTATATATATATGTGTGTGTGTGTATGTGTGTATGTGTGTGTATATATATATATATATATATATATTAAAAAAATTGCTGTGTGTGTATATATATATATATATATATATATATATGTATATATATGATTACTTTACAGATATTTGCTGTTATTTTCACCATTTTTTTTACAGTTCTAATCATGCCAGTATTGTACCATTTTTTAATATATTCTTCTGGCATCCTTGCTGCCAAATTTTCTCTGTTACAGGATTTTTTCAGTTTACCTGACAAACAAAAAAAAGCTTCTCATGATCTGAAAAATGTGCTCAGAATTCCATAAAGTTACAGTAATTGTGCCTCCATAAGGGAGCAACTGTGGGATGTGGAGGCTGGGGCTGGATCGGTCTCCCAGCTGAGGGGCTTCGGCCTGAGGACAACCAAGGAGGTCGGAGGTGGAGGATGGATTCATGTGAAGACTGGAAGAGACGGTGTGTGGGAGGATTTGTCAATGTGGACCTCAGTCAATGTGTTTACAACCAAACCAGGAACAGTGTGAGGAGATTCCCATCCAGCAGTGTTTCCCAAGAAACTGTCCGGGGAAGAAGTTGACCTCAGTCATCTAAAACACACACACAGTGATGTTTCCTCACTTCAGAGGACTTCACACTCACTCACATACTCCTGGAGACTCACAGTGGATATAAAAAATATTCACACCCCTTGGAAATTCTCCCTTTTATTGCTTTCAACACTGAATGGTGGTTGATTTAGTTTGGCTTTTGACAAGAATTTACCTCAATCTTTACCTGATTCTTCTTTGTAGAACTGCTTAAGTTCTGTCAGGTTGACTGTAAAAACAAAACATGCAGTTTACCGTCTTTAAACCATTTCTGTTTAGCTTTGACTGTTTGCTGCAAACCAAATCTTCTCCAAGTCTCAGTTCTCTTCAGACTGCATCAGGTTGTCTTCCAGGATTTCTCTAGACTTTGCTGCATTCATTTGCCCTCTACCTTTACAAGCCTTCCAGGACCTGCTGCTGAGAAACATCATGATGCTGCCACCACCATGCTTCACATCATGATGCTGCCACCACCATGCTTTACATCATGATGCTGCCACCACCATGCTTCACATCATGATGCTGCCACCACCGTGCTTCACATCATGATGCTGCCACCACCATGCTTCACATCATGATGCTGCCACCACCATGCTTCACATCATGATGCTGCCACCACCATGCTTCACATCATGATGCTGCCACCACCATGCTTTACATCATGATGCTGCCACCACCATGCTTCACATCATGATGCTGCCATCACCATGCTTCACATCATGATGCTGCCACCACCATGCTTCACATCATGATGCTGCCACCACCATGCTTCACATCATGATGCTGCCACCACCATGCTTCACATCATGATGCTGCCACCACCATGCTTCACATCATGATGCTGCCACCACCATGCTTCACATCATGATGCTGCCACCACCATGCTTCACATTACGACAGTGTCTAGTCTGATCAATAAAAAGCAAAATTTCCAGTATCCCCACATCATGATGATGCTACCATCATGCTTCAGAGTGGAGAAGGTAAACAAAATGTCTGGTCTGATTTTGGTCCCCTCATACCAAAGAACCTTCTTCCAGTTGACTTCAGAGTCTCCACATGTCTTCTGGTGAACTCTAGTCCAGATTTAATATAAGTTTTGTCCAAAAGTGTCCATCTCTTTGTTTCCCATCAAGTTTTGACTGGTGAAGAACAGACAATAGTTGCTGTATCAACAGTTTCTCCCATCTCAGTTGCTGATGTCTGAAACTCAGTTGGTCAGTCGGTTTTTGAAAACGTCCTGTTCTAGGCTTATTTACACTTGTGCTATATTCCTTCCATTTCTTAATGATGGATATGACTTGAATCTGAGACATATTTACAAACTTGGGCATTTTCTTGTATCATACACTGACTTATGCTTTTCCACAACCTTTTCGTGGAGTTTGTTGGAGTGTTCTTTAGCCTTCATGGTGTAGCTCTATCCAGGAGACTGGACCTTCTAGATGCACGAGTCTTTACAGTGCAGTTACTTGAGACACATTCACTGCATTCTGGTATGTTTTAACTTTGAAGTGAAAGAGTCTTTTTTGTACATTCTTGTCCAAAAAGCCAAAATAAATTGACTGATTTAATGTCGAAAAGCAATAAAAAGGTTCAGCATCCAAGGGAGGGTGAATACCTTTCACAGGCTACTATGAACATAAACCTTATACTACATTTTATTCTAATATTTAATGATTTGTGTTGTGGGGACCTGCTTCAGTCTTCATATTTTGATGGTGGAAACAACTTTGTGTCCCCACAAGATTAGAAAAACAGCTCTTCACAATGTGCCACAGCTCTACGACCTTTAATACCCCCTCAGGGCTTCACAAACGCTCCCACTCACCCTTGTTTCCTCTGTTTCTACATGCACACATACTCGTATACAGTAGGAAAAAAAAACAGACAGATGTTCAACTTTCACCTCTGACCTTCGAGGAGGAAGCAGCAGTCATCACAGTGACTCCCGGGAAGATAAACAGCGGAGATTAATGCATTTCTGTGATTAAATTAAAATATGAAACGCCTAACTTGTCCAGCTGTGTGTGTTTTCTTGCCCTGAATGTGTGAAGCATTAGTACTTCTGATTCATGTGTGTTGAAAAAGTGTTTTTTTTTGTGTGTGTGTGTGTGTGTGTGTGTGTGTGTGTGTGTGTGTGTGTGTGTGTGTGTGTGTGTGTGTGTGTGTGTGTGTGTGTGTGTGTGTGTGTGTGTGTGTGTGTGTGTGTGTGTGTGTGTGTGTGTGCTGCATCCTTGTGACATTTGTGATGCTCGACAGCGTGAGAAAGCTTTCTCCTCAGGGAAGTGTTTGACCAATATGTCGCCCCAAAGCAGGAAGAGACGACCATTTCCACTCAAACAGTGCACACACATTTTCTTTTGCACTTTTCTGAGGACTTTTGTTGTCTTAATACTGTCTATGGCCTCTGACTTTAAGTTTAGCCAGAACCTCTTCCTGCAGCACCTATAAAAAGTATTCACCAACCTTGGAAGTTTTCCCCTTTCATTGGTTTTCAACATCAAATCATGGTCAATTTGATTTGAATTTTTTGAATAGAATTTACAAAAAAGATTCTTTTATGTCGAAAAAAAGCAGATTTTTATGAAGAGATAAAGTCACTGTGAATCAGTACTCCTGAAGGCTAAAGAACAGAAGATGATGACACCACCATGCTTCACATCATGATGCTGCCACCACCATGCTTCACATTATGATGCTGCCACCATGCTTCACTGTGGTGATAGTGTGTTTGTGATGATGTACAGTGATCAATGTCTGACAAACATAGCATCTAGCATGAAGTACTAAAAGCTTAGTTTTGGTCTAATTTGACCAAAGAACCTTTTGTCAATTAACTTCAGAGTCTCCCACAGTTTCAGGACCTACTGCCGAGAATATCCCCACATGATGATGCTGCCACCATCATGCTTCACAGTAGGGCTGGTACACAGTCCACGAAAAATCAAGATAATAATCAAAATTTTGTGATATATTCTACAAAAAGATTTGACTAGATTTGTCCCAACCATAGTCATTTACCAGTAAAGAAAGACAGTTCTTTTTTTTCCACCGGTTTTAATTCATAAGTATTATCTTATGAAATACAATTTTTTTGTATCTTTCGTCTTTTTCTGGACATAACTACGCCATGAAGACTAAACACTTAAAGCACCTCTGTGGAAAGTTCATTGAAAAGCAACAGTCAGCGGATGGATATAAGAAAATTAAGAGTTAAATCATTCATCATTAAGAAATGGAAGGAATATGACACATATGTAAATCTGCATAGAACAGGACATTCTCAAAAACTGAATGACCAAGCAAGAAATAGACCAGTTAGGGAGGCCACCAAGACACCTATGACTCCTCTAAAGGAGATAGAAGCTTCCACAGCTGAGATGGGAGAGACTGTTGATACAACTGTTGTCTGTTCTTCACCAGTCAGAGTTTTATGGGAGACAAAGAAATGGACACTGTTGGAAAAAAAAACTAACTAAATCTGAACTAGAGTTGACCAGAAGACATGTATGGACTCTGAAGTCAACTGGAAGAAGATTCTTTCATCTGATCAGAGTAGATGTAATCTTTTGCAAACACCAAATACTGCAAATCATTACAAGTTCATCATCTTCATCATGAAGCACGGTGGTGGCAGCATCATGATGTAAAACATGGTGGTGGCAGCATCATGATGTAAAACATGGTGGTGGCAGCATCATAACGTGAAGCACGGTGGTGGCAGCATCATGATGTGAAGCACGGTGGTGGAAGCATCATGATGTGAAGCATGGTGGTGGCAGCATCATGATGTGAAGCACGGTGGTGGCAGCATCATGATGTGAAGCATGGTGGTGGCAGCATCATGATGTCTCTCAGCAGCAGGTCCTGGAAGGCTTGTAAAGGTAGAGGATCAAATGAATGCAGCCAAGTCTAGAGAAATCCTGGAGGACAACCTGATGCAGCCTGAAGAGAACTGAGACTTGGAGAAGATTTGTTTTCTATCAAGACAACGGCCTGAAGCAAACAGTCAAAGCTGCACAGAAATAGTTTCAAAACAACAAGGTGAAAGTTCTGGAGGCCGAGTCAGAGTCCAGACCTCAATCCAACTGAGAATTGGTGGCTGGACTTGAAAAGTTCTGTTCACTCATGATCCCTGTGTAAAATGACAGAGTTTAAGTAATTTTGCAGGGGAAATTGGGGTAAAATTATAGTATCCAGATGTTTAGGCTGACAGAGACTTATCCATATAGACTCAATGTTGAAACTGCAGCCAAAGGTGCTTCTACTAAATTCTGACTTGTAGGAGGCAAATTTTTTATATCTTAGTTTAAGCTGAAAACCTTCACACTCATTGCACATGCAAAAACACATAAATAACACATAATTTATCATTTCAAACAATACACTCCCTTATTTAGAACTGTTGAAGTACTTAAGTTCTGTTTGTAGCACACATTTAGTTAACTTTGTATGTTCGTCATTGTTTTACCGCAGCCGTAGCATCCAGTCTTCTGCTGCTGTCATCATCTGGCTGGATATGGGCAAAGAATGGAACCAGGGAAGCAGCAGGCTTTTATACCTCAGCTGCCAATCAGACCATACCAAGTGCTGCCACTTCAAGGGGTGAGCTGGGTTTATTTGATTTAAATATAATCATATCATTTGATTTGTGGTGGATATTTGGGTATATTTTTGGTTTCTTTATTATTATTCTTTTGATTAAGCAGACCAATTGCACTGTTGGGTTCTTTTTGTTGTTAGTTTGAGTGTTGGTGTTTTATGTTTCCCCTTTTCTGTTAAGAGTTTGTTTGATCAGTGCAAACACCCTGTTTTGGAATTCACCTGCGAGTCCTCGTGGTTTGTAACTCGGTTGCTTGCAGGGTGAAAACTTTTCATTATCACTGTTTTGTTTTTGTTTTGTTTTTTTTTTTTTTTTGCATAGGTGGCCTGGATGTCTGGAGCAAATTTCATGCCAATCCGTCCAGTTGTTGCAGATTTATTTCTCACTGAGCCTGAGGAGCTAGCTAGGAAAGCTAAAGCTGGTTAGCTTAAGTTTCTGAAAATGTCACTTCCTTAAAAATGTACTTATCTTGCAAAATCCCCTCACTTTATAAAAAATAAATAATAACAATAATCTGAAAGTGAAGATACTTCATATTTTGCAAAGGAAAGACACAAAAAACAGCTACCATACCTCTGCTAAAGTATTCTCACTTTAAAAACCTTGTCACTGTCCAAAAATTTCCTTTTAACTTTAAAATTTTCCAAAAAATGTCCCCATTCTGTCGGTCTAAATCATGAATGGGCCCTAAACCTACACTTACTCTACCCGAAAATGCAATAATTTACATCATGAGGACTTTATTTTGGCCCTTAAAAGAAGTTGAGTCTAAACAATACGACTGAGTCACGAAACACAACTCTACATGTACACAGTTTGGTTTCTAGTCTGTGCTGCCACCTTCTGGAGATGTCCAACGCTGATTTCAGATTGTTGCTGACTGGCATTAGTAGAAACAAAGCAATAAATGAAACTTCAAACTGCAGCCACCAGCAGAGAGGTGACAGCAGGTTATTTTCTCTGACACTTGAAGGTTATCAGAAAGACAGCAGAGACAGCAGGCATCAGGAACCGCTGACTGCACAATGAAAACTATTTCATTGGATTGTTCTGCTCCATGAAGCCTGTTATTCGACAGCAGTCAGCCGTTAAAGTCCGTAATGAAAGGCCGCCAGTCCGAGCTCGGAGTGATTTCTTAAAGGATTAAAGCAAATTAGTTCCATTTTAAAAAATCGTTGTCACAAACAGATGTGACAAAGGCAGAAAATCAAAGCGTTTGACAGCTTCCCTGCTGCTGAGGCTGAAAGATCCTGTTGATTCAAACTGTCAGAACTATCAGAGATGGAGGGAAGCTTCGCTGTTTCTCATGATGAAAAACCAAGACTCGTGTTTTCTTCTCTCTCGTCTCATCACTGCATTACACAGTTTCATGCTTGGAGTCACGCATTTGATGTGCTTCAATCAAAACTAATTTGAGTTGTCAGAGTTTATTTGCATCAAAACCTCTGTTGTTTACTCTGTCTGAGAAGTACTGCACTAATCTTCCACCAGTCCTCTCTTCTTTTTGAACTCCTTCCCACTGTCTTTTTCTTTTCCTACATCCTCTTATCCTTCTTTCTAATGTTAAATCAATAACAACATCACAATTTGTGTGCAGTTTTGGCTGTTTGGGTTCTTATCTCGTTGGAGAATGAATCTTCTCCAAGTCTCAGTTCTCTTCAGACTGCATCAGGTTGTCCTCCAGGATTTCTCTAGACTTTGCTGCATTCATTTACAATCTACCTCTACAAGCCTTCCAGGACCTGCTGCTGAGGAACATCATGATGCTGCCACCACCATGTTTCACTGTGGTGATGGTGTGTTTGTGATGATGTACAATGTTCGGTGTCTGACAAACATAGCATGTAGCCTGAAGGACAAAAAGCTCAGTTTTGGTCTAATTTGACAAAAGAACCTTTTTTCAGTTGACTTCAGCATCTCCCGCAGTTCCAGGGCCTACTGCTGAGAACATCCAAACATGATGATGCTGCCACCACCATGCTTCACAGTAGTGACTGAACACAGTCCACTAAAAATCAAGATAATAATCATAATTTAGTGATATATTCTACAAAAAAATTTTGCTAAACTTGACTAGATTTGTTCCAACTGTAGTCATTTACCAGTAAATAAAGACAGTTCTTTTTTCCACTGGTCTTAATTCATGAGTATTATCTTATACAGTACAATTTTTTCTTTCTTGTCTTTAGTCATTTTTTGCTGTTTTAGTAATCATTTTAGCTATTATATAAAAATCTGAGTGCATTTTATTTACCTTGTCTGAATTGTTTTTAAATTATGTAATTTCATTCTTTAATTATAGCCTCCTGTATTCTGTACCTTAGCATTTTTGTGGTCTATTTTACCTTTGCCTGTGAAGCCCTTTGTATAACTGCTGTGTTTTAAAGAGTTCTATGTAGTTAAAGTGGCCTACAGTACCCTGTTCCTGCACCCACCTATCAACTTTGCATTCGTTTATTAAAAAGCTGACATTTGAGACAACCACTGAAGTCAGCAATATATAGAAATATTACAAGACGTAGCCCAAATCTATAATAAAATGCCTCGAGAGGTCTCACTGCCTCAGATTTATCCAAATATATAAATATAAAGAAGTGAAGAATATACATTTTCAAGACAACCGAGCAAGAAAAGCGTTCATATTTATGTCTACAATTAGCAGACCTTTTCCCAAAAGGACTAACATCAATCAAAAAAATCATACAAAAAAAAGGAGGGAGGACTTTGCCTGACTGATGGCAGTGAAACAAATCAGCAATGAGAAAGTTGAAGGAATCTATCTCGATGTAAGATACCAAAATAGAAAGACATTTTTTTTTACGAGAAAAACGTTTCACATAATGTACAGGGTTTGTTTTTTTAATTGATTGTCTGCACAATAAACAACCAAGCATCTCAAATGACCACCAGGGGGCATCACTGGATTAATTTAGTCAAGTGGAAAACCCGCAGTAGGAGCTGAATTTTAGATATCGTTACATTTGTGTTCTTAAATCTGAGAATCTTTCATTGATGCGGTGCCAGTCAGTGCAAATTACTGGGTTGTTTATTTATCTCAAATATGAAACGCATCAGTTTAGATACAAAGTCTTAACCAGGACAAAGTTATCAGATGTTGGGCTTTTAGAGCAGGAAATATGACAGATTTCATGAGCTCAACACACTGTGAATAAGCATTATTATTAATCTAATGACTGGTTTATACAAACTGAACACTTTGAGGATTATAGCACAAATGGTTGCATCGTATAAAGAGCTGATAACACAATACAAACACATAGTTGAAGATTTCAATGTTGAAAACCAACAATTTCTCCTGACAGTTGGACCAGTAATTGCACAGTGACTTGCTGCTGTCAGACTGAGAGCACTGAGAGAGTTTACCTTCTTGTCTGTGTCTGTAAACAGAGATCATTTGAGTTATGGCCATATTTAAATCTGATATTTTGTATCTGAGATGACAGTGGTTGCTTCCAGTCTACAAGTTGTACTCTGTTTCAACGTAACATCCTCAGTCACTCAGACTGTAAGTAAGGAAACATACCAGCAGCTTTTAATAGAAGTTTTGTCAGGATAATTATTAACTTCTTATCGCTGTTTCTCAAACTGGGACATTTCTGGCTTGATTTCTATTCCACAGCTTCTGACCCCTTAAAAAAAAGCTATTATCTGCTTGTGAAACCTTGTCATTGCTCGCATATGTCAAAAAATAATCAGGTTTTATCGCTAAGAAAAAAAAACACTCTTTTACATTAAAGTGAAAACAGATTTCTAGAAAGCAATGTTGCATCTTGCAGACTGCATCCTTCAGGATTTCTCAAGCCTTTGCTGCATTCATTTTACCCCCTACCTTTACAAGCCTTCCAGGACCTGCTGCTGAGAAACACCCCCACATCATGATGCTGCCACCTCCATGCTTCACGTCATGATGCTGCCACCACCGTGCTTCACATCATGATGCTGCCACCACCGTGCTTCACATCATGATGCTGCCACCACCGTGCTTCACATCATGATGCTGCCACCACCGTGCTTCATACCATGATGCTGCCACCACCGTGCTTCACTTCATGATGCTGCCACCACCATGCTTCACACCATGATGCTGCCACCTCCATGCTTCACATCATGATGGTGCCACCACCATGCTTCACATCATGATGCTGCCACCACCATGCTTCACACCATGATGCTGCCACCTCCATGCTTCACATCATGATGGTGCCACCACCATGCTTCACAATGGGGATTGTGTGCGGTGCTATATTTTGGTCTCACAAATCCAAAGAACCTCCCTCGAGTTGACTTCAGAGTCTCCAGCTTGCTATCTGGTGAATTCTACTCTAGATTTAATATGAGCTTTTTCCTAAGTGTATTTCTTTATACTACAATTACTGAGACACATTCTCTGCACTCAGATCATCATTATTTCTATCACTGTGTGACTTCTAGCACCAATGAGCTGCACTTTTGGTAAATTAGGTGAGTCACAGAAGGTGAATACTCAGAAATTATTTCTGTTATATTTTTACATTTTAAATAATCAACATCACTTTGTAGATGTTTTCAGCTTGATACAAAAGTCCTTTTTTCCATACATTCTTGTCAAAAAGCCTAATTAAACTGATTCAATGTTGAACAGCAATAAAAAGGGATAATTGTGTCCGTGAAGAGAGCAGAAACTTAATTTAAACACATACTAATATGAATTTGACATTAGCCTCTACAGTGGCATCACCTCAGCTTAAGAAACTGCTTAACAACCTTCTACCATAAAGCTCGCTGCACTTATGAATCTCATTTCCAATTTGTCCTGTTTTTATTCTGTTGTTTTGTTCTGCTGATTTGAGCCCAGAGGCCATACAGTTCATTTTAATATATCCTTTTAAAAAACTCACTGGCAAACAAACCCCGCTGTGTTTTCCTCTTTATTTTCTGCTACCTTGGAGCACGTTCCCTTTGATTTATGGCTTCAGTGAGATTTTCCTGCATAGCTCAGAGGACAGGTCACAGATGGAAGCACCATCCATGTATTCTGTAATATCATACGTGCGGTTATTTATTTCTGTGGGAAACTCTGTTGCTTCTCAGCAAAAAAACAAAAAACCTTCAGCAGCATTGGGCCAAAGCCAGACAGGACATTCTGCATTCAGGTCGGCTGCCATCAAGGACAGAGAGCTGACTAGGGAGGTTGAAAGTTTATTCACTGCTGGAGCCACACAAGTGCAAAAGGCCAAAACAAAACCACATCTGGGAAACAGCGCTGAGACCTTGGATGATGCCTCTGGTGGCCTCATGTCACTCAGCTGTGATATGTTGAACGAAACGCAGCTACAGAGAGTATCACTATTAAAAGTGAACGCAAGCAACACAGAAAAACAGTTTAAAATCCCAGCTGCATTGGAAATGAAGGGCTTCTTGTAAATATTGTTTCTTGCCAGAGGCGTCTTAAATCTCCTCCAAAGGGCAACTATTCAAACCAAAAACACCGAGCAGCAGCAGAATTTGTGTTTAGTTAGTTTGTGCTGCACAAATCCTTCAACTGCTTCTGAGATCAGTTGCATAAACAACTATAAATCAACCAAGTGTTATTTACAACAACCAGGCAGAACATTATGACCACCTGCCTAATGGTTGGTCCCTGACCTGTCGAGGCATCGACTCGACCCCTGAAGGTGTGCTGTGGTATCTGGACCAAGATGTCAGTAGCAGGTCCTTAAAGTCCTGGAAGTTGTGAGGTGGAGCCTCCATGGATCGGACTTATTTGTCCAGCACATCCCACAGATGCTGGATTGAGATCTGGGGAATCTAGAGGCCAAATCAACACCATCTGTGAAAAAGCTGAAGTTAAAGAGAGGATGGCTTCTACAAATGGATAATGATCCTAAACACACTACAAAATCCGTGGTGGATTACATCAAGAGGTGTAAACTGAAGGTTTTGCCATGGCCTTCACAATCTCCTGACTTCAACATCATCGAAAATCTATGGATAGACCTTAAAAGAGCAGTGTGTGACAGACAGCCCAGAAATCTCAAAGAAGCTCTGAGACCTTTTTAACTGCATTCTTAACTCAATTTGTCAAACAGCTGTGGATAGAAATGATATTGCTGTAAAATGACCAAATATCTACTGTAGAACCTGTTTACAGTAAATTGCTGTAGATCTGCAATGCATCATGGGTAAAATTCATTGAGAGGCTAGATTTAGAGTAGGACAACGTTATTTCTTTTTCACCGACAAATCAAAGATGGTTTCACCTTAGCTGACATGTTTCGACTGCAGTCTTCTTCAGAGCGTCATCTGGCGTGTGCTGACGTGTCCTTTTTTATCATGTGACCGGTCTGACAGATCTGTCAGAATCTGTCAGATAGGCCACGCCCCCCGCCGTCCGGTGGTCTCTGGAGGATGGAGTCCCAGGTATTAGAGGGTGTAGCTTCTCGTCCCGGTTCATGGAGCAGCTCGCCTGCTTCCTGATCTCGATGGTCTCCTTGATCCATCGTTTATGTTTGTTGGTCTCCGATGTTACAATCCTCCCCCTGTCCCAGTCCATGATATGATTATTTCTTTTGCAGTGATCCGTGATGGCTGATTTTTTGTTTTCTTGATCGGCTTTTTGTTTTTGTGTTCTTGTGAGTCGTCCAGTTAGCCAGCGCGCGCGCCTGTTGCGTCTGCGTGTGTATGTGTTAGCTATGTCCGTTAGCTATATCCATTAGCTATATCTATTAGCTATGTTTATTAGCTATATCCGTTAGCTACATCTATTAGGTATGTCCGTTAGCTATATCTATTTGCTATGTCTGTTAGCTATGTTTGTTAGCTACATCTGTTAGCTATGTATAGGTTGGTCTGTTTGGTAAATTTCATAACGCGTGTTTCTGCTGTTTCCAGTGATTGGATTTCATAGTTTTGTTTGTTAAAACTATTTTAAAAATCTCTTATATGACAACACTGTCTACAGTGATGTTTCTGTGAATATTTTTGAACTGAATCAACTTTAGTAGGACGCTGTTGTCAGCTAGTCTCAGAGAGCAAATGAAAAGCAATATTAGACTTGTACACATCACATTGTTTTGATCAGCTACTCTTTCCCTTTTTTTGTTCCCTTATATGTGCTGCTAGAGGTACAGTCAGTTTAGAAAAGCTTCATCCAACCGCAGGAGGTTTGAGATTTCACACTTTGCTGCAAAAGAAATGAATGTAACACAGTTTTTTTAAAGGACTGTCAATGGTGAGGGGAAATCACAGCGGTCCTGCTGTAATTCACCTCTGACACAATGGAGTCTCTTTCCTGGGAAAGAGGAAGTTTCTGTCCTGGTATCGTCCATGATGGCAGCTTTATGTGGCTCTTTAGGTCCACCCTAAATATTAAGGATTTGTTATCTGGTTTGGCCTCTGCCTTGGCATTCCAAAGAATCCAAGCCGTGTCCGCTACATGACCCAGAGGATACAAATCTGGTGGAGGAAAGAACCGAAAGGAGCTGCGTTTTAAAAGATATAAGACTCATTCTTCATTACTGGTGATTCATGTTAATCCTGCCACAGTAAAACTTTAGTTTTATGGACATTTTCCTTTGCAACAGATGTGAAATTGTAGAAAAAGGGGCTACTGATGGCACAGGAATGGCAACGCTTCAAAATTTGCCCAAGAAGCTTCAGGATTTCAGTGATCGTTGTCAATAAATCCAACACAGCAAACAGACATAAGTTTTTAAAACGCAAAACAACAAAAGCTGCAACGGTTAATCAATTAGTTCTTAACTATAAAAAAAAAAAAATCACCAATTATATTAATAAATAACTAATCTGAGTAAAACCTGTTTTAAGAAAAAAAAAGCAGAAAAAAATCTCTGAAATCTGAAAAAAAATCTGGTTTCTTTACCACTCATGACAGTAAACTGAATATCTTTGGTTTTTTGGTCAAACAAGACATTTTGGGCTTTGGGAAACACAGACTTTTCACAATTTTCTGACATTTTATTGACCCAGCAACTAATCTATTAATGGAGAAAACGATCAAGAGATTAATGGAAAATACAAATAATCAAGTGAAAACTGTTAAAGTGACATTCTGAAAAAATAGTTGGTAGAAAAACTATGCAATGTGAAATGTAAAAATGTGCCACCACATAACTGATGGTGTAGTCTGACAGATCAAAACTAGATTTATTAGGTCTATCAAGCAGCATCAGGCGGAATGAACTTGCACTACTTTATAGGCAGTCTAAAGGCATTTTAAACTTTAAAGTTCCACATTAAACCTGCACAAATTCTCACTTTTTTTTCAAGTTAGGCTTCCTTGATGGTTTTTTCACCAAAGATCTTTCAGGACGCTCATCCGTGTGAGTTTTCAAGTGCTGTTTCAAGGTTGTGCCATGAGTGAAATTTTTCCCACATGTTTTGCAAGAGTAAGGTTTCTCACCCGTGTGCGTTCTCGTGTGATTTTTCAACATCGACAAACGAATAAATGTCTTGCCACACGTGTCACAGAGGTGAGGTTTCTCGCCGGTGTGAGTTTTCGTGTGCCTTTTCAACTTAGACTTGTTAATAAATCTGTTCCCGCAGAGGTTACAGACAAAAGGCCTCTCCCCCGTATGAGTTCTCGTGTGGCACAATAAAGTATTAGTATGTCTGAAACTTTTCCCACACGTTTCACAAGAATGCAGCTTCTCACCGGTGTGGATCGCTGTGTGCCTTCTAAATGCAGACGGGTCCGTAAACCTTTTCCCGCAGGTGTTACAAAGATACGGCTTCTCACCCGTGTGGGTTCTCATGTGAAGCGACAATCTATCGCTTCTTGTGAAAGTTTTCCCGCAGGTTTCACAAGAATACGGCCTCTCACCTGTGTGGCTTCTCATGTGGACTTTAAAGCTAGCACTGAAAGTGAAAGTTTTATCACACTTTTTGCAAGAATAACACTTCTCACCTGTGTGGGTTCTGTGATGTATTTTCATTTGAGACTTTGCACCAGTGTCATATTTACTAGAGTCTTCATCAGTATCAGTATCACACTGACTCTCTGGCATCGGACATTTTACTACATTGTTACATTGACGTCTTTTCCTTGACTTCAGCTCTGCACTTTCACTTGATCCTGAGTTGGCATGCTCATCACTTTCTTCATGAGTAGAAGTCACCAGAGGGCTGTCAGTCTCTTGCCTTAGTACAAGCTTGTCTTCCTCCTGACTGGTGAATAGTTTTTCCTGTTCCTCTTTATTCTGTGGAGACTCTGGTTTCACCTGCTCCAGACTGTTGTAAAATTCTATAGGTTCCTCTTTAATCTGTGGAAAATTGTGCTCCTCCTTGTACAGACTGATATAAAGATCCTCCTGTTCCTCTTTAAACTTGGGAGAATTTGGTTCCTCCCTTTTCAGACTGGTGTAGAGTTCCTCCTGTTCCTCTTTAATCTGCGGACACTTTGGTTCTTCCTGGTCTAGACTGGTGCAGAGTTCCTCCCTTTCCTCTTTAAACTGCGGTTTATCTGGTTCCTCCATTTTCAGACTGGTGCAGAGTTCTTCCTGTTCCTCTTTAATCTGCCAACAGTTGAATACTTCATGGTTTAGACTGGTGCAGTGTTCCTGCTGTTCCTCTTTAATATGAGGACACTTTAATTCCTTTGGATCCGGACTAGAGTTCCTGTCCTCATTGTAGAGATGCTGGTCAGCAAGAACCGTCTTTTCCTTACAGTCACATTGGCGGTCTAGACAGACACAAGAAAAAAGTTAGTAACATACCGATGAAAAATTGCACCTTTCTTCCAGTTACTACAAGCACACATAGGACCTCACTAAAAAGAAAGGTTGCATTTAAAAATGTGTTGTCCTGCTGCTAATGGTTTAAGGCACTGTGAAAACCTTTGGGTGCAAAATTTTGTTCTGGTGCACCTACAGAAAAAAATGAGGTGCACCAATGAAACCATTGTAGAAAGTTAGTGCGGGGTCCGGATTATAATGCAGACATGCTAACACAAACAGACACCAGCTCACTGTTGTCAGCAAAAAAGAAGAAAATCTCTCCTGCATGTGTTTGAAAGCCAGGCCAGTATCAGCTGCGACTCCTCAGCAGAGTTCTGTGTTGCACATGTGAAAAACAAAGCTGAGCAGTGTAACTTTAGAAGAGGAATGAAACCCACCTCACACTCAGCCTTGCATTCAAGGTGATTTATGTTACCAGTCAAATGGATCCGTTCCACTGCACACTGTGTAAAAAAGTGCCTGTAATCTAACCCACCAATGCCCCTGATCTCTGAGAGGGGCTACAGACAGCTGGCCATGCTTTCAACTTATAGATAAATGGGGTACAAAGTACACAAAATAAGATGAATGTGTATTTAAATAAGAGGAGCAGGTTACGGAGTGAAAATGAAATTTGAACTACAATGTAGAGCTGCAGATGTGTGTAAGAAAAAAATATTTTAAGTGAACTAGAGTTCATCACAAAATTTAGTCAGTCGCTTGCCACAAGAAAAACAAACTACACCCGCAATCAAAAAATACAGAAAATGTCATGTTTTTGTACTCCTAAACTTGCCTAAAACAAGTAAGTAGTATACTGTATAACATGCTAGATGAAAAGATTTCATTTTACAGGTTTCCGTCACACAAAAGACCTCCAGAGCGAAGGCATCTAACAGGGACGGCAGCCAATGGAGGAACACACTGCAAAAACTCCAAATCTTACCAAGTCTATTTGTCTTATTTTTAGTCCAAATGTCTCATCCCAATTGATTTAAGACAAATTCACTTAACAAGAGACATTTCAGCAGATGGAGGGACTTGTTTTAAGACAATGCATCTTAAATATCTTGTTAAGTCAAACAATCTTGAAATTATCTTGTTTTGAGTTGAATTTAACAAGAAAACTCAAAATAAGTTTAACCCTCGTGTCGTCCTGCGGGTCAGATTAACCCGTTTTAAAGTTTGAAAATGTGGAAAAAATATATTTTCACAGTGAAACTTCTGATGTCCACATTTTCAATATTTTTTGGGAAATCTGTGAACATTTTTTGGTGGAAAAAAAGAAATGTTAAAAATGTTTCTTAAGAACATTCACAAAAAAATCAACCAAAATCCACTGAAATTCACTGGATTTTGTTTTTTTGTCAATGTTCTTAAAGAAAATATCAGAAGTTTTACTGATATATATGGAATCACTGGATATTTTTAGGATTTTTTTGGAAGATTTTTACTCCTTTTTAAAAATATTTACAAGAATTTTCTTGCCAAATTTCGGGGATTTTTTTTTAAATAAAACTTTTAAGGGAAACTTTTAAGGAATTATTGGAATTTTCTTCCTGAAGGTTTTGCAAATTTTCAGAAACTGGTGGAATTTTTTTTTTTTGCTGATTTTTGGATTTTTTTCAGACAAGGAAACAATATTTTTTGGTGCCCGTGAATGAAGACAGTAGGAGGGTTCGAACATCTCAAATTAGGAGGTTACATGAAAAAAAAAATCTATTTCTGTGTGAAAAACTGCTTTTTTTTTTTTTTTTTTTTTAAAGCATATCTGGCTTATTTTAAGACACCTAAGCTTGACAATCCTGGTAAAATAGAGCTTAAAATAAGTTTTCCCAGCCAACTTTAAAATCTCAAGATTCTAAATATCATATCTTATTTCAAGAAATCTTACCAAGACATTTTTCACTTGTTCTTGTTGCAGATTTTTTAGCTTATTTCAAGGTAAAAGTTCCTTGAAAGAAGTTTTTTTTCTTGTTTTGAGAGGGACATTTTTCCAGTGCAAAGGGAACAAAGGAAAGTATTTTGTGACAAGGGTGGTGCTGTGTAGAATAAAACTTCACACTCAGTCCATGAAATTAACTTCATTTTGCCTCCCTACATGTTCACATATAATGATTTAATATGACTGCAGTGTTACCAGATCCACATTCTGTCATAGTCAATGCAAGTAGCTGAAGGCCTTATAATTAACACTGTTATCTAAAACATTTTGTCCAACCATTTTTGCTTTAAAATTTGGGAAATGTCAATCACGAAAGTGTCTAAATGTAACTTGTATGGACTTGCAGGTAGATCGAGTTCAACTGGTTCACAGAAGACAGTTTCACAGCATGCGGTTTTGTTTTTGCCAAGATGGACTTCCTGTCCAGAAACACCACAGGAACCCAGAAAAAGTTTCAGGGGTGCAATTTAAAAATGTATACATCTGAAATAGGAAAGGTGCTAGAATTAACACCAAGTTTAATTCAAATAACTTTTACAGGTTTGCAGCTGATTAGTTAGATGGCTGTAGCTGTCAAATTGAGTTTACAGTTAGTTTGCTAGTTAGTTAACTCCTCTAGTGTGTTACTAGCATGCTTTTGTGGTCTTTGTTGGCTTCCAAGTACTTATCATGTTAAGTCCTGTCTTCTATTCAAACTGTGTTTTTGATGCTTAAAGTTTGCTGAGTGCTACAAAAACAACTATAAAGTCCCCTGAATGTTCCCCATAGACCCCAGTGAATCCTTCCTGCTGTGGTTCTCCTCCATCAGTCCACTGCTGTTCTCCACTGAGACCCTCCCAGTGTTCCTCACCGATTCTGTGCAGCTTTATTTCGGGCTGCCAGCTGACATCCAGCAGTCTGCTCTGACGGTCCACCTCCTCCTGCCGGACCACAGTCTTCTCAAACACCGGGAAAACGTCTTCAAAAGCCGCAGGGAGCCGCCCGCTGACCAGCCGCTGGACCGAAGACATCGTTCCTCCTCCAACTAGAGAACATTTACCTGCGACACCACAACACAACCGTCTGCTGCACCGAGCTAACCATGCTAACGCTGCTAGCACTGTTTACTACTGCGGAGTGTCACACTGGGAAGGTCCGGCGGATGTACGGATCTTACTTCCGCTTTCAACTGAAAACTACTTATTTTCTGTTTTGTAGTACTTTTTGGAACAAACACTGACATATAATTTAACTAGATATCATTTTGTAAATAATGTAAATTTCCCCGGTGATGGATCAATAAAATTTATCTTATCTAAAAATATGTAATATATTAAAATATGTCATTAGATAGAAGAATAAAATTAAAGCTCAACATTTTAATGTGGAAAACAGATATATGTATTTATTTACACTACCGTTCAAAAGTTTGGGGTCACTTAGAAATGTCCTTATTTTTGAAAGAAAATATTTTTTTCAATAAAGATAACATTAAATTAATCAGAAAACCAGTGTAGACATTGTTAATGTGGTAAATGACTATTGTAACTGGAAACGGCTGATTTTTAATGGAATATCTCCATAGGGGTACAGAGGAACATTTCCAGCAACCATCACTCCTGTGTTCTAATGCTACATTGTGTTAGCTAATGGTGTTGAAAGGCTGATTGATGATTAGAAAACCCTTGTGCAGTTATGTTAGCACATGGATAAAAGTGGGAGTTTTCATGGAAAACATGAAATTGCCTGGGTGACCCCAAACTTTTGAACACTAGTGTCTATATGAAAGTCTTTGTTAAAATTAAAAAGAAAAAAAATGTGATTTTCCTATTTTCTAACCTCATTTTGTTTCTTTTGTTTTTAAATTACACCATCGTGCCTTGGCAATATTATTAACCTGGTAATCATGTAAATAAAGCATATTTAGCTGAATTACACTTTGAGTGACTTAATTTTATCTTAAACCTACACTTACTTTACTGCATTACACAGAAAAATAACACACTATAGAGTTCTACTACATATGCTCACAAAATGTGATATCCATAGTTGTAAACAAACGTCTCAAATCTTCAGTTTCCATTGAGTTGTGACTCGGACTGAATGCTAAAGGCCAGTGATGATCAGACAGCTTTGTCAAACACGCAGTCAAAGATAAATTCTGAATCAAAAGAAGGAGTCGTCAAAAAGTTCTCAAAAAAGAGTCTTCAAGCAGTCTTCAGAGTCTCATGCGAATAATGTTTATTCAATACAGGCTGTAAGAACAAACATAAGCAACATCTCGAGATTTTAACTGACTACACAAAGCTGTACATTGTCTTATATACTTACGCAAACTTCTAAACACTCCTCTTCTGTCCTGGAAAACCAAAACCCATCGTCTTAAAACCCAATCAGGGTATTTCTACCATCATTATGTTTGAATTTATTCATGTCTGGAGAGTGGATGATGTGATCGTATCAAAAGTTTGACCACCTCCTCTTTTGTATTTCTGCTAGTTTAGCATTATTTCTGCTAGGTTAGCATTATTTCTGCTAGGTTAACATTATTTCTGCTAGGTTAACATTATTTCTATTAGGTCGATACGACCTTGGTTTCAACTCAAGTGCAGAAAAAGACAGAGCACTTGCAATTCCTGGCTCTGCTTTATATGGGCTTTTGTAGGGTTGAAGTTTTCACATGATTATTCCATGTACACATAAATTATGTTGACACGTTAAGTTTTGCAGTCTTATTATTGTTTATACTAAAATCTAATTTAAACATCCTATTGGACTCATTTTAACATTTGTTCAGTATTAAAATGCCACAACACTTACACCTCTTAACTTTCTATGATGGAATCATTGAAATGTGTCTTTGTCCAAACAACAAAACAAAACAAAACCAAGCATGCATTTTGGTTCTTCCAGAGATTTATTACAGGTCTTCTGGAAATTTGACAAAATCTGCTGGGTCAAAAATATACATAGAGAAACTTAAATTATCAGTTTTGGTGATGTAAAAGGTGTGTCAATCACAGGTCTGTAGTGGCAATGACCTCTTCCTGTGAGCGAATACCATCGACTACAGCTGGTGACTCCTCTGAGTCGATTTAAACCGGGCCCATTTGATCCGCTCATTAGACTGCACTCTGTACATTCCATAAATATGTCATTTTTACCTGTTTGTATCTCTTGTATATTACAGTTTTACCTATTTGTACTTTTTGCATTATTTATATTTTTCTTTTGTATTTTTTTTTTGTATTTTTACCTATTTTAATATTTTGTATTTATGAAGCCTGATGGACAGTCACTGCATTTCACTGCCATACTGTATGTGTATGTGATGAATAAAAAAATCCAATCTAATCTAATCTAGACTCAGCCACAAACACTATAATGCAGTGTTTCTCAAAGTGTGGGGCGCGAAAGGAAAGAAATACTAACTAGGTCACAGTTTGTGTCACTTACTATTCCATTGCAACTTTATAGCTTTTGGAAAAGTTTCCAACTGTTCACACAAGAATTTCATCATTAGTTTCCAAACATTTGTTTGAAAAAAATAATCCATAACACTGAAAGTACAAATGCAATGTGCTTCTGTTGGAGTCATCGGGCAATAAAAGCTCTGAAAGCTCGACTGTTAAATTGCACAATTCTTACATGTTTCTTCAAGTCTGGCCTCCCTGATCATTCTTTACCCACAGATGTTTCAGGACTCTGAAGTCTTGTCCCTGTGAGTCATCATGTGGTATTTCAGACTAGAGTTGTTCATAAATCCATTCCCACAGAAGATGCAAACAAACGGCCTCTCACCTGTATGAATCCTCATGTGGATTTTTAAGGTGGTGCTAAGGGCAAAGTCTCTGCCACATACTTTGCAAGGATAAGGTTTCTCCCCTGTGTGGGTTCTAATGTGCCTTCGAAAATTTGATTTGTCGAAAAAGCTATTCCCACAGGTGTTACAGAGGTAAGGCTTCTCACCTGTGTGAGTGCTCATGTGGCACAACAGCTTGTTAATATGTCTAAAAGTTTTACCACAAGTTTCACAAGAATGCAGCTTCTCACCTGTGTGAGTTCTCATGTGGATTGCCATGTGCTTTTTATATGTTGACGAGTCAGCAAGCCTTTTCCCACAGGTGGTACAAAGGTACGGCTTCTCACCTGTGTGACTTCTCATGTGGCGCAACAATTTATCACTTCTTGCAAAATTTCTCCCACAGGTTTCACAACTATACGGCTTTTCACCTGTGTGAGTTCTCATGTGGGCTTTGAAGGGAGCGTTAAAAGAAAAACTTTTCCCACACTCGTTGCAAAAAAATGGCTTCCCACGTGTATGAGTTCTAATGTGTCTTTTTAAATTGGACTCATCAATAAATCTATTGCCACAGATGTTACACAGGTGAGGCTTTTCACCTGTGTGGAGTGCTATGTGCTTTTTGTATGTTGACATGTCGGCAAGCCTTTTCCCACAAGTGTTACAAAGGTATGGCTTCTCACCTGTGTGGGCCCTCATGTGGCGAGACAATCGATCATTTCTTGCGAACGTTTTCCCACAGATTTCGCAACAATACGGCTTACCACCTGTGTGAGTTCTCATGTGGACTTTCAAGGGATCGCTAGAAGGAAAAGTTTTCCCACACACATTGCTAAAAAATGGCTTCCCACCTGTGTGACTTTTGCTGTGATCCTCAATTTGGGGCTTAATATTTAAGGATTTTCCATCCATTTCAAAATTTACAGAGTTTTTGAATGTGTCAGTATCACACTGACTCTCTGACATGGGCACAATGGGACTGGTGCAGTATTCCTCCTGTTCCTCTATAACCTCTATAAGGTCTGGTTCCTCATCATCCAGACTCATCCAGAGTTCCTCCTGTTCTTCTTTAATCTGTATAAGGTCTGGTTCCTCATCATCTAGACTCGTCCAGAGTTCCTCCTGTTCTTCTTTAATCTGTATAAAGTCTGGTTCCGCTTCCTCATCATCTAGACTCATCCAGAGTTCCTCCCGTTCTTCCTTTATCTGTATAAGATCTGGTTCCTCATTGTCCAGACTCATCCCGAGTTCCTCCTGTTCCTCCTTAATCTGTGGTAGCTCTAATTCCTGCTGTTCCTCTTTAATCTGTAAAAGATCTCGCCCCTTATTGTCCAGACTCATCCAGAGTTCCTCCTGATCCTCTTTAGTCTGTGGCGGCTCTTGTTCCTGCTGGTCCTCTTTAATCCGAAAAAGGTGTGTTTCCTCGTTGTCCAGACTTGTCCAGAGTTCCTGCTGTTCCTCTTTAATCCGTGGAGGTTTAGGTTCATTCTTGTGCAGTCTAGTGCAGAGTTCCTCCGGTTCCTGTTTTATCTGCAGAGGTTCTGGTTCCTCTGTTTTTTCTTTAATCTGTCGAGGTTCTGTTAAGTTTCTGTTCTGGTTACTGAGCTGCTGGTTATCAAAAACCCCCTGTTCCTTACAGGCACGTTGTTGCAGGAGGTCTGGAAGGACACAAGAAAAAGTTTAAGAATGTGATGATAGGAAGATACACATCTGAATAAATACATATACTTTGCTTAAATTTATTAGACCACCTGTCATAATAATGAGAAAACATGTTTAAGAAATCTGTCAAAAAAATATTTGTTATTGAGTTTCATATAGTTTCTAGCTGTTCCCAGAGACTTGCTTGTATGAAATTTTTGTGAAATTTATTTTTTAATTCAATAAACCCTAGATCTGGATTCAAGTCTGGACTTTGAGTTGGCCAGTCTATCAGTTCCAGGACTCCAGATTCCTTTTTCTCGGTCCAGTAGTCTCCACACAGCTTTGAAGTATGCTTGGAGTCATTGTCTTCTTGGTATATGAACCCATGACCAATCAGGTTCAATCCAGAAGGGATTCCATGATGCACCGAGATGTTGTGGTAGACCTTCTTGTTCATGACACCATCCATTTTAACTAATCAGATCATTGCACCCACTGTGTTTCACTGTGGGTGCAATGCATCGAGCATCAAACATTTGGACTCGTTCATCCAGACTACCTTCTTCCAGGCCCCTACAGTTCAGTGTTTGTGCCTCTTGGTAAATTTGAGGTGTTATATTTGCAGGCCTCAATAATGGCTTCTTAGCAGCTATTCTTCCTTGTTCCTTCAGTCGTCTGCTTATGGTCATTCTGGAGACTTTCCCAGGTTCTGATCTAGACGCATTAATGTCTGTCTGAAGATCAGCAGTGGTCTTTATTCTGTCTCTAATACTTCAAATCTTGAGGTGCCTGACATCTGCTTCAGGTACCTTTTGTTTTCAGCCTCTTCCTTGGCGCATTTTGTCAGTACCAGTCTCTGCAGTCAAGTTCAAGACATACTTGGCCACACTGTGAGAACACTTTATGTCTTGCCCTATTTGTCTCAAAGACCATCCAGCATCATAAAGTGCTTTAATTTGGACTCTGTCTTGCTCCCCACATGTCACCATTTTCAACAGGAGAGAGGAACTTCAAACTGAATTCACATTTTTATACCCAAATTTGAGCACACCGGAATTCTCTGAGAAGTCAGACATTAGTCAAGAATAATAGACAACCACTAAAACAAATTTTTCTGTTCAGGAATACAAGCAAATAACTGTAATTTGGCTTCTCAATCAAAAAACAATAATGTGCTTTATTATTTTTTTTTTAATGCTTTTTTGTGAAACAGTAAATCTGGGGGGCTGGAGTGTATCCCAGCTGATTTAGGGCCTTGGCAGGGGACACCCTGGACAGGTCACCAGTCTATCACAGAGCTACTTAGAGACAAACAATCACACACCTACAGACAATTTAGAGTTACAAATTAACCTCAGCATGTTTTGGACTGTGGGAGGAAGCCGAAGTACCTGGAGAAAACCCAAGTATGCACAGAGAGAACATGCAAACTCCATGCAGAAAGATCCTTGGACGGCAGGGACACAAACCCGGGATCTTCTAGCTGCAAGGTGAAAGTATTAACCACCAAACCACTGTACAGCCCACTTGATTATACAGACATGCCTATTTGCACCTATTGTAGCACGAATAGAGCTGCATGCTCATTCACTGTCATGTACAAACCATAAATTAGCCTGAACTTGTGCTTCATGATCCACATTAAACACCACTTCACCTAATCTCATTTAGGGTTCTCTCTCTTAACTTCATTATAAATATACTCATATTTGAAAACAGAAGCAGCGAAAATCAAATATGACGCTGGTGTTTACATCTGAGAGATTCACTTTCAGATTTCTACTTTATAAGTTTAGTAACATTTATAAGTTGAACAGTAAACATTACAGCTGAACGAGATACAAACACAAACACATTGCAATTATTCTGACAGAGACTGCAATATAGCACTAGATCAAGGTTTTAGCAGGAATGTTCATTTTTGCTTTTTCTGTCAGAAAAAAATACATATGATGTGATGTTTGCTGCAGTCTGAACCACAGAAATATGTTTCCTTATGCTTAGAGTAGGGCTGCACAGTGCACCGGTGCCTTGCAGCTAGAAGATCAATGCCTTCCCAGGATCTTTCTGCATGGAGTTTGTATGTTTTCTCTGTGCATGCGTGGGTTTTCTCCCCAGGTTCTTCCTCCCACAGTCCAAAATCATGCTGAGGTTAACTGATCATTCTAAATTGCCTGTAGGTGTGAATGTGAGAGTGATTGTTTGTCTCTATATGTAGGGGAGGGCTATAGTTCTAGAAAATGCCGGTAATGATTTCAAATTACTCACATATCCATAAAAAATAAAATTTTCACCTTTATTTTGTATTTAGAGTCGGTTTCTCTTGGCTACTGGCATATATGTGAAAACCGTAGATATGTGCATTTTTGTCTAAATAACACACTGAGAGTTTATCATCAAAATCGTGGAGGCCATTATGTGGCCAAACTGAATGCACAATCAATCAATTACTTATTTGACTGGTGAATGTCTAGAAGATTTTGAGGAAAACTTGCTATTTGATAGACCATAAACAGTACTAAGTTACCATATGTCCACTCACAAAAACCCTGAATTCTCTATCTATTATATTGCTTGCATTGTTGGAAGTCACAAGTGGCTGTGTTTAACCATCCATCCATTATCTATACATATACTAGGCTTTCTCCTCATTAGGGTCACTGGTAGGCTGAAGTCTATCCCAGCTGACTTCGGGTGAAGGCAGGCCACCAGTCTGTCACAGGGCTACACATAGAGACAAACAATCACACTCATGTTCACACCTACGGACATTAGAGCTACTAATAAACCTCAGCATATTTTTAGACTGTGGGAGGAAGCCGGAGAACCTGGAGAAAACCCACACATGCACAAGGAGAACATGCAAACTCCATGCAGAAAGATCCCAGGAAGGCTAGGACGAGAACCGGGGATCTTCTAGCTGCAAGGCGACAGTGCTAACCACCGAGGCACTGTACAACCCCTGTGTTTAAGCAGCATTTTTTTAACATTTTGTCAATACCATAAACAAGCTACTATATTTTTGTATCCAGGCAGATCACACAACATCATACTAGTTTTGCAGATACAGCAGATGATCTAAAGACAAAGAGAATGAGAGATGAAGTGATGTATGCCAGAGATACCTCAGTATCACTACCCAGAACACGCCATGTCTTCAGAATGTTCGACACTGAAGGACAAAAGGGGAAGATGCTTCCTCTGGAACAGTATGGTGACAACCTTAAGGTTCTACTAGACAGGATCAAGGACAGGTCTACAGGGACACTGAGAGACTTTTGTTTGGCCATGGAGCAACTCCCTTTACATTAGGTCTTGACTGAATGAGCATAGCCTTTTGTGTGCCAGACATACAAGGATGCATATTGAACGTTCTCTGGAGAAAAAAAAACAATTTTTTTGGCACAATTGTGGTCTTTCATGAAATGCAGTCACAACAAGCTAAATGACACAGCAAAACAAATAAAATAGAGACAATAAAGACTGATTTAAACTCATTACCGGGTGTTTTTCCCTCCCAAAATGCATTTATAGCCTCCCCCTACTAGATGTAGCCCTGCGACAGACTGGTGTCCCCTACCTTCACACTGAGTCAGCTCAGATAGACTCCATCTCTCCCCCGCCCCCATGACCCTAATGAGGATTAAACGGTTTATAGACAATGGATGGTGGGATGCTGAGAGTAAACGATTTATAGGCCAGCACCTCTCTGTAGCACCGCAGTGCGTCACACAATTTAGTCATTTATCAATTAGTCGTTCAGGCTGAGTGAACACAGCGAGATCTGAAATGATTCTGACTAAAAAAGAAAATTAATTTTATTCACTCACATCACTTCAGTTAATCTTCTATTTATATCACTTTTACCTGCAACTTCTACAAACTAGGTGTTAAATCCTCAGCGTTTACTGTTTAAAATGAGATAGATTCGTTTTATTTCTATAAAACTACCTGAATGTTCCCCATAGACCCCAGTGAATCCTTCCTGCTGTGGTTCTCCTCCATCAGTCCACTGCTGTTCTCCACTGAGACCCTCCCAGTGTTCCTCGCCGATTCTGTGCAGCTTTATTTCGGGCTGCCAGCTGACATCCAGCAGTCTGCTCTGACGGTCCACCTCCTCCTGTCGGACCACAGTCTTCTCAAACACCGGGAAAACGTCTTCAAAAGCCGCAGGGAGCCGCCCGCTGACCAGCCGCTGGACCGAAGACATCGTTCCTCCTCCAACTAGAGAACATTTACCTGCGACACCACAACACAACCGTCTGCTGCACCGAGCTAACCATGCTAACGCTGCTAGCACTCTTTACTACCGCGGAGTGTCACACTGGGAAGGTCCGGCGGATGTACGGATCTTACTTCCGCTTTCAACTGAACTCTGCATTATTTTTTTTCCTGTTGTTAATTTTTATTTATTTGTTTAGTACTTTTTGGAACACATACTCACATATAATTCAACTAGTTGTCATATTGTGTCAAAATGTAAATTTTCCTGGTGATGGACCAATAAAGTTTATCTGATCTTAAAATATATAATATCCTAAAATAAACCATATGTTTGAATATAAATAGAAGAAAGAAATTAAAGCTCAACATTTCAATGTGAATAATAAAGATATGTATTTATTTATATATGAAACAGTCTTTATTGCAATTATGGAGAAAATAGGATTTATTTCCTCACCTTGTTTGTTTGTTTTGCTTTTAAATTACACCATCATTGATTTCTTGGCAATATTGTTAACCCGATATACATGTGAATAAAACATATTGAATTGAATTACAATTTGAGTGGCTTCACTAGATCTTAAACCTACACTTACTTTACCGTATTACACAGAAAATAGCACACCTGATAGTTCTACTACGTGTACTCACAAAATGTGACATCTGGAGTCGTGAACAAAAGTCTCAAGTCTTGACTTTCCAGTGACTCCTATGCCTCTTAATTTTTTGTGATGGAATTATTGAAACATGTGTTTTTGTCAAAACAAAACAAAACCAATCTTGCATTTTGGCTCTTTTATTATTTATGAGAGGTCTTTTGGAAATTTGGTGAAATTTGCTGGGTCAAAAATACACGTACAGCAACTTAAACGATCAGTTTTGGTGATGTAAAAGTTGTGTCAATCACAGTTCTGTAGTGTGTGGTCAAATGAAATAAACATTGAGTTATTTGGACACAATGACAAATTAAAGCTGCAAGCAGCATTGGACGGGTCCTCGCATCCTTGCTGGTCGGCGAATCCACGCACGTCCACCAGGTGGCGCTGCGACCGAGAGTGCATGTCGGCCTATGGATGCGACGAGGGCCGGACTCTGATCACACATGTAAAATTTCAGGCAGATCGGACCATGTCCAGGCTAGTTATAGAGCATTTCCTTCCATCCACCGGGTGGCGCTGCGACCGAGAGTTTATGTCGGCCTATGGATGTGATCAAGACTGGACTCTGATCATACATGTAAAGTTTGAGGCAGATTGGAGCATGTTTAGGGCAGTTACACAGCAGTTGATGTTTCATGGCAAAGCATCAAAATTCACGAGGCCGCCATGGCCACGCCCTCAGACTTAAGGTGAGCATTTTGATAACTTTTGATCACCCATGCCTGGAGTACATCCTGGTCAAATTTCAGCTCTGTCGGTGTTACCCTGTTTGAGTTGATAGCTTTTCAAAATGTGTAAAAATCACCAAAAATGTAAGGTTGGTGTTAAATTCTAGAAAGAAGAAGAAGATTAAAGAAAGAAAGTACATAAAAAAGAAGCAATTAAATAAATGGGAAAAAGTTAAGACAATTAAACTTTTATAAAGTATGGGGGGAAAAAAGATGTAAGAAATTAAAGAATTGTATTTAATAAATAAGCAGGAAATTTGTAAATAAGTGTTGTAGTCTTTTGCAGTTAATTGATGGATAGGCGTAGTGAGAGACAGCCAGACAATGGGGTAGAAATAAGAATGAGGGCAACTCATACTGTACGGGGTTGTCAGCGGGAATCGAACCAGGGCCTCAGCATTGAGGACCAACTACATGCGTCAGTGGCTTAACCCACAGAGCTATATGATCACACATGTTGCCTGTCAGCAAAGGTGTATCAATCCAATAGAAAGTCTAGGGGTAGGGTTCGGGTTACAGAGGAAGGTCCTGACAGTAGCAATGTACCAAAAACATGGATATAAAATTATACATTTTTTCATAATTTAATATTAAGTCACACTAGCCAAAAAATTCTTAGAATAAAGTTGGGGTTTTTCCTTCAGCCGTTGTGGTTGCACTGGTTTTCTAGATCTACAACGGCTGAAGGAAAAACCACGGATTAATTTCTCAGAATATTCGGCTGCTTAGTATTAACATTAAAAATATTTATGTGTAATATTAATTACCCTATTTTTTTCATTACAACTGTAAGGACCTTCCTCTCCAACCCTAACCCTACCCCTAGACTTTCTATTGGATTAATACACGTTTTCAAGACCATAACATGTGTGCTCATGTAGCTCTACGGGTTACGCCTCTGACATATGTACTAGGTCCCCAACGCTGAGGCCCGGGTTCGACTCCCGCTTGTACACCCCATGCTGTATGAGCTGGCCTACCTCTTATTTCTAACCCCGTTGTCTGGCTGTCTCTCACTACGCCTATCCAAACAAAAAGTGAAAGACACTACTACACTTATTTAAATAGTTAAATGTTTCTTTACAAAATAACATCTTAAAGACAATAACACTTTCACTAGGAATTAAACACAATTTACTATGAAAACTTTAAATATACAATTACACATTACAATCTACTACAAGTTCTTAAAATTACAAACTACAACAGTTTATCTAAACATTTAATATTGAAAATAATATTTTAACTCATCACATCCAATAATACTTTTCACTCGACAATTACACATTAAAAAGACAAAACATTTGGACATCTAATCTAATATTATAAAATCATAAAGAATGACAAAAGAACAAGACTAAACTTTTAAGATGAATCTAAATACAGACAAAAAATTGGAAAAACACCAGTGACACTTTTGAATATCTAATTACACAGAAGACACAATAACAAATTCCAAAAAAACAAATAAATTTACATATCTTAAAACGTTTTCTATTCTGAAACAAAAACATCTGGTTGTTTCTTCAAACACTTCCTCTTTCAATGTTTTGGGTTGCACTATGAAGTGATTTACTAATAACTCTTTTCTCAAAACTGCTTCCCTCATAAAGTCTACTAATAGTTGCAATCATTGATCAAACTAATGTTACCTTCTGATCACCACTAACTATACTTTTCATTGAATACAATCAAAGTTTCTGGACCATTTCTAAATAGCACACAGGTGAACGTCTCACCAAAACTCAAATGGATACTCTAAATGTGAAATCAAGACTCATGTTCACAACTTTTAAGGCTTCGATTAAACAGAAATTTCTAACTAACAGAGAAGTACTAAGACACTTTGCACATTTCAGTCCTCAGACTATCTGACATTTCAAACTAACAGACAACTACACATGGACATAGAAGACACGAGTCCTTGGACTATCTGAAGGTTCTAGTTTACAGACAACTACTGTGAAACTTCGAAAATTTCAGCCCTCACACTGTGTGAAAGCTCATCTCCTCAGGACTCAAGAGGTCTGTACACTTTGAAAATCTTGGAAATCAGGGTTCAACCCTCCAGCACAAAGCCTAAAGTCCAACCTCCTGACAAAAACTGTCGAGTCCAAACTCAAGTTAAAAATTCAAGTTGCAAGCAGCGTTGGACGGGTCATCGCATCCTTGCTGGTCGGCGAATCCACGCATGTCCACCAGGCGGCGCTACGACCGAGAGTGCATGTCGGCCTATGGATGCGACAAGGGCCGGACTCTGATCACACATGTAAAATTTCAGGCAGATCGGACCATGTCCAGGCTAGTTATAGAGCTTTTCCTTCTATCCACCAGGTGGCGCTATGACTGTGGCTGTATTTCAGCATGTGAATGTCATCAGGGCGGGACTCTGATCATACATGTAAAGTTTGAGGCAGATTAGAGTATGTTTAGGGCAGTTACACAGCAGTTGATGTGTCATGTCGAAGCATCAAAGTTTGGGAGCATGCCATGGCCACGCCCTCAGACTTTTGTGGAGCATTTTGATAACTTTTGATCACCCATGCCTGGAGTACTTCCTGGCTGAATTTCATATCTGTCGGTGTTACCCTGTTTGAGTTGATAGCTTTTCAAAATGTCTAAAAATGACCAAAATTGAAGGTTGGTGTTAAATTCTAGAAAGAAGAAGAAGATTAAAGAAAGAAAATACATAAAAAAGAAGCAATTAAATAAATGGGAAAAAGTTAAGACAATTAAACTTTTATAAAGTATGGGGGGAAAAAAGATGTAAGAAATTAAAGAATTGTATTTAATAAATAAACAGGAAATTTGTAAATAAGTGTTGTAGTCTTTTGCAGTTAATTGATGGATAGGCGTAGTGAGAGACAGCCAGACAATGGGGTAGAAATAAGAATGAGAACAACTAATATAGCACAGGGTTGCGAGCGGGAATCGAACCAGGGCCTCAGCATTGAGGACCAACTACATGCGTCAGTGGCTTAACCCGCAGAGCTATATGATCACACATGTTGCCTGTCAGCAAAGATGTATCAATCCAATAGAAAGTCTAGGGGTAGGGTTCGGGTTACAGAGGAAGGTCCTGACAGTAGCAATGTACCAAAAACATGGATATAAAATTATACATTTTTTCATAATTTAATATTAAGTCACACTAACCAAAAAATTCTTAGAATAAAGTTGGGGTTTTTCCTTCAGACGTTGTGGTTGCACTGTACCTTTAGGTTATCTAGATCTACAACGGCTGAAGGAAAAACCACGGATTAATTTCTCAGAATATTCGGCTGCTTAGTATTAACATTAAAAATATTGATGTGTAATATTAATTACCCTATTTTTTTCATTACAACTGTAAGGACCTTCCTCTCCAACCCTAACCCTACCCCTAGACTTTCTATTGGATTAATACACGTTTTCAAGACCAGAACATGTGTGCTCATGTAGCTCTACGGGTTACGCCTGTGATGTTCAGGACTCATTCTTGTATTTTACACTCTCTGATGTTTTCTTTTCTTCATGTCTAGTGTGTGAATCATTTCTGGTTTGTCTCTTCAGTGTCTCATGTGGCCCTGCAGCTTCTCCTCCTCCACCTCCTCCTGAAGCCTTCATCTTCTTCATCATCAGCTGCTCAGTGACTCTGTTGGACGTCTCACCGTGTGGCAGCAGCTCAGGTCAGTGGTGAAGATCCTCTTTATCAGCTCCACACCCACAGACGTAGTGAACGCAGCGTCTGTTGTTGTGCTAATAAGAAGCTGCATCTGAGCAGCAGCAGCTCTGTTCACTCCAGCCTCAGTCACACATGGAGTCAGAGCAACACTCTGTCAGAGCTGATTCCTCAATGTTAGATCTGATTAATCTCTCTCTAGTAACAGGTTATGTACCACAGGCTTTTAAGGTTGCTGTAATCAAACCTTTACTTAAAAAGCCCACTCTAGATCCAGATGTTTTAGCCAACTATAGACCAGTTTCCAACCTCCCATTTCTCTCCAAAATTCTGGAAAGAACAGTTGCAAATCAATTATGTGAACATTTACAAAGGAATAGCTTGTTTGAAGAGTTTCAGTCAGGCTTCAGAGTGCATCATAGCACAGAAACAGCTCTGGTGAAAGTTACTAATGACCTTCTCATAGCGTCAGATAATGGACTGGTCTCTATACTTATTTTATTGGACCTTAGTGCAGCATTCGATACAATCGACCACAAACTTTTATTACAGCGACTAGAACATTCTATTGGCATTAAAGGGACAGCACTGGACTGGTTTAAATCCTACTTATCAGACAGGTTCCAGTTTGTGCATGTCAACAATGACTCTTCTGAGCATACTAGGGTTAATCATGGAGTTCCTCAGGGTTCTGTCTTAGGACCAATACTGTTCACATTATACATGCTTCCCTTAGGCAACATTATTAGGAAGCACTGTATTAATTTCCATTGTTATGCTGACGACACTCAATTGTATTTATCTATGAAGCCAAATGAAACTAATCAGCTAGCTAGACTGCAAGATTGTCTTAAGGACATAAAGACCTGGATGACCTATAATTTCTTACTACTAAATTCAGACAAGACTGAAGTCATTGTATTTGGCCCCAAACATCTTAGAGAATTGCTTTCAAAGCATATAGTTACTCTGGATGGCATTACATTGGCCTCCAGTACTACTGTGAGGAACCTCGGTGTTATCTTTGACCAGGACATGTCCTTTAACTCGCACATAAAACAAATCTGTAGGACTTCCTTTTTCCACCTGAGAAATATTGTGAAAATCAGGAACATCCTGTCTCAGAGTGATGCAGAAAAACTAGTCCATGCATTTGTTACTTCTAGGCTTGACTACTGTAATTCCTTATTATCAGGTTGTCCCAATAGCTCTCTGAAATATCTACAGCTGATCCAAAACGCTGCAGCCAGAGTACTGACGGGAGTTAGCAAGAGAGATCATATTTCTCCTATATTGGATTCTCTTCATTGGCTTCCTGTGAAATGTAGAATAGAATTCAAAATCCTTCTTCTGACATATAAAGCTCTTAACAACCAATCTCCATCATATCTTAAAGACCTGATAGTACCATATTATCCTAGCAGAACTCTTCGCTCTCAGACTGCAGGCTTACTTGTTGTTCCTAGAATCTCTAAAAGTAGAATGGGAGGCAGAGCCTTCAGTTATCAGGCACCTCTCCTGTGGAACCAGCTCCCAGTTTGGGTTCGGGAGGCGGACACCCTCTCTATTTTTAAGACCAGGCTTAAAACCTTCCTTTTCGACAAAGCTTATAGTTAGGGCTGACTGGGGGACCCTGACGGGGTATGCTTGTGTTTTCATTTGCACAACTGACTTCCCCTCTTGACGTCCCTTTAGTTTGCCCCTAGTTATGCTGCTATAGGCCTAGACTGCTGGGGAACCTCTCTTGATGCACTGAGCCCTTCTCTAACTACCTATGTATTTACTACATATACCATTATTGCATTACATTCACTCTGTTTCTTTCTATGTCCTTTCTCCGAGTGTCCCTGGTCCCAGAGCTGGATGCTGGATGCTTCAGATGTGTGGCTGTGTTTTATGGTCCTTGTGTCCCACCCCCCACCTCTCTATCTCTACCCCTCTATCTCTACCTCTACCCCTCTATCTCTACCTTTCTACCTCTTCTGTCCCTCTCAACCCGCCCGGCCAGCAGGCAGATGGTTCCCCCCACATTAGAGCCGGGTTCTGCTCGAGGTTTTTTTCCCTGTTAAAAGGGTGTTTTCCTTGCCACTGTCGCCTTTTGGCTTGCTCTGGGGGTCAGGCATATGGGTTCTGTAAAGCGTCTCGAGACAATTTGACTGTAATTGGCGCTATATAAATAAAATTGAATTGAAAATTGAATTGAACTGAGAGCTCTCAGCAGTTTTCTACCCATTTAAGAACAGGACAAACCGAACAAGCTGTTGTATCGATTTGTCCACGATTTCCTCTCATGTGTCCATTTTAAGGAGTTTGCAGTCAACCAAGGCCGACTCAGAATCACTCCCACCGGGAAGATCTGTGAAGGAAGGTCCACCCGGCTGGTCCAGAAGCTCCGGTCCAGCAGAGCAGCGTCAGGATGGAGACGTAACCGGGTGAGTTAACTAGAGAGGCGACACATTCACATAGAAAATCCAACAATTCCTTCTGTTTTTACAGTTTGTGACTCTGGTAAATGGTGTCATTTTTCAAAGCTGGTGGGTTTTGGGCTTCACAGATTGAACCTAAATGCTTTTCTTAAACAAACTGCTGAGCTGCTGCACAGTGAAATGTTTGAGTGGAGCTCAGGATGAAAGCATCAGAGCTGTTTTACATGTTTTTATGTTCAGCTAATATCATTTCCTCTGGACAGTGTTTGTGGTGTTAGAAGTGGACGTTTGTAGGGAGTTTTCAGTTGTGATACTTAAATGCATAAATATTTGCAGTGGTGGTTTCACTGCAAGCATCTACTGATGTCACCAGTGAAGTAAATAAAAACAGCATTTGTTGAACTTTACGCCTCTCAGTGTCTGCAGTTAGTTTAGCTGAATCAATGCAAAGATATTTCTATTTTTCTACATGACAGGAATGTCAGTGAAATCCAAATGCTAAGAATAAACAAGTGATCTGCCTGGTCACAGATCCCACTTTAATCCAAAATAAAGACTTTGCAATGAAATGAACTTGAAATATGAGCCACCAGTAAAAGTTGTGATCAGACAGAAGGGCCTGTATTTTATCTTTGGAGAAGTTTAACATGTAAGTTTGTGCAGCTGATCAGTGGTGAGGCCTGTGGATGACTGGAGATGTGTGTGGACACTTAGACGAAGCAGCAAATGTGTTGAAAATGAGTTGTCTTCTCAGAGTCTTGAAGATGTTTTGTCAGAGCTAAGGAAGAAGTAAGAGATCCTGCAGGTGATTGTTGAGTGGTGTTGAGGAATTTGAATGTAGAGGAATAGCAAAGAGATTTTGAAGATATTTAAGCCATAAGTTGTATTTTATTTGTTTGCTGTTCTCTCCCATTTGTAGTGAAGACAAGTGATTTGACATGAAGAATGTGATTTGTGTGGCTTTGAAATTGTGTTAAAATGTAAAAATGAGTGATGAGGAGAAGAGTGTGACTTTTTAGTATTGTGTTTTTTAGCGTGTTCTTTAAAAGTTGTAGGTAGATTATGTTCTTTTTTTGATTTTGTGGATTGTTTTTTTTTTTATTTCAGTATTGATGTCACCGCCTTGACAAATAGAAGAAAAGCCTGTATTTGGGTATGTAGGACCGGTAGTCCAGAGGTAGTGGTGGTGGTTTGGAACCTGGAGAGTGCAGGTTTGATCCCCCACCCTGCTCAAGCTTTTTTTTTTTACATTTGGGCAAAATTTCGTGCCTTCGTGCCTTCGTGCCTTCGTGCCTTCGTGCCTTCGTGCCTTCGTGCCTTCGTGCCTTCGTGCCTTCGTGCCTTCGTGCCTTCGTGCCTTCGTGCCTTCGTGCCTTCGTGCCTTCGTGCCTTCGTGCCTTCGTGCCTTCGTGCCTTCGTGCCTTCGTGCCTTCGTGCCTTCGTGCCTTCGTGCCTTCGTGCCTTCGTGCCTTCGTGCCTTCGTGCCTTCGTGCCTTCGTGCCTTCGTGCCTTCGTGCCTTCGTGCCTTCGTGCCTTCGTGCCTTCGTGCCTTCGTGCCTTCGTGCCTTCGTGCCTTCGTGCCTTCGTGCCTTGCTTTAGGGTAAATCTCCTGGTTTTACTTTTTCCCAGGATCCTTGAACTCCAGTCCAGTCCACTCCACTCCACTGACACTCCACACCACAGCAGGGATTCGAACCGTGACCATCCACATGACAGACACACACCCTCTGTGTGAGCTATCTGTCACACAAGGTCCTTGGTGGAGTTTGTTGTAATGATGGTTGCAAGAGGTTGTCATGCAGCCAAAGTGTAAAAAGAGCCTTGAGCTGGATTCCAACCAAGGACCTCCTGGATGAGAGGCAGATAACTTACCACAGCACTATCCTTCCTACTGGGTGTAGCTGTTAGTTTTCGTAAATGATGGTACACAAAAGTATTAAGGAAGTGAAGATAATAAAGGTACTAAGGTACCGGGGAGGCAAAAAACTTACCTCTACACCACCTGTCCTACAAGATGTTGCTCTAACTTTGCTTAAATGATGCTATCAATTAGTACTGGCGCAACCAAACGACAAATAAAAGGTGTGAGTGGAGATCTGAATCATGTGAGGTTTGTTTCTGAGACTGAATACACCTGATCTCATCTGATCTGCAAAGCTAAGCAGGGTTGGGCCTGGTTAGTATTTGGATGGGAGACTACCTGGGAATACCAGGTGCTGTAAGCTTTTTACTTCTCCTCACAACCTGAACAACACACCGCTAGCGACGGCTATCAACTAAAACCTCTTGGTTTCTTTATTATACACTCTATGAGGTGGATAAGCTGCAGCTCATGCTGATTTATTGCTGCTTCTGGTTGGAGCCAAAGAACAAAGGCTTCACCTGTTGGAGCAGCTGATGTCCTGCAGCCTCTTCACCACAGAAAGCCTCTGACAGCTTCAATTCTTTACACTCTGACTGCAAGACACCAATCACATAGGAACATTTACATGTATGGAACAAAGAGCTGAGCTGACACTCAACATATGTTTCAGCATTTATTGATAAAGACATTCAAACATGTCTAGAGATAGAACACCAACGCACGGTGTAAGAAAGGTCAGAACAGACTTCACCTGCTCAGGAAACTGAGGTCCTTCGGGGTGCAGGGAGCAATTCTGAGGACCTTTTATGGTTGTGTGGTGGCATCAGCCATCCTGTATGGACTGGTCTGCTGGAGCAGCAGCATCACGGCTGCAGACAGGAAGAGACTAAAGAAACTGGTTAAGAAAGCAAGCTCTGTCCTGGGCTGGTGGTAGACAGGAGGATGATGACAAAGCTGTTGTCTATCATGGAGGACATCTCCCACCCCCTGCAGGAAACAGGACCATCACCGGCAGCTCCTTCAGGGACAGACTGCTTCACCCACGATGTTTGAAGGAGGTCCTTCCTTCCTGCAGCAGTCAGACTGTGTTCAATCAAGCCTGCTCCCAGTAGTTCAGATCACCCATGAAGTAACTGCAATAAAATGTAAATAAGTCAATATGTGCAATTTCACAGGGTTTTTTTTTTTTTTTACAAGCATTTCTATTTCTTCTCTAAGGAGAAAGCATCTATTTATATCTGTGCACTGAGTGCTGCTTTTTTTTTTTTTTTTTAACTTTTTTTCCTATCTGCTACTGCCACACTGAAAATTTCCCCACTGCAGGATCTACCTATCCATCCATCTATCTATGGTCCATCTACCTCCCTACCTATCTATCCATCCATCCATCCATCCATCCATCCATCTATCCATCCATCCATCCATCCATCCATCCATCTATCCATCCATCCATCCATCCATCCATCTCTCTCACAGGTGTGGGGGTTGATTCACCTGTTCTCAATCACCTTAATCCACGAAGGCCCGGTTCTTCATTCTTCCGCTCTCTGCCAGACCACAGACTTTGAAACCAGAACCTTTCTCCTACAATTATTCTGGTTTCCCCTTTTTGTTTTCACCTTGGTTTAGTTATCCTTTCTGTGTTGGTTTTAGTTTCATTCGTTAAATAAACTCCTTGTAATCTTTGACCTGTGTCTGCAGATGTCCTGTGACACCAATGATCCCATCTGATATTTAGCATGTTTTCAATTATTGGTCCCATTTCTTAAAAAAAAAAAAAAAAAAAAAAAAAAGCCCCCTGAAATCTGATCAGATAAATGAATGTGAAACTACTTTGGGTCTGCTGCAGCTGCCTCCCTCTGATCTTGTTCCTGCCCACAGCACAATCTGATCAGTGAAACACTGAAGGACAACTTCAGCATGTAAAACATAAATAAGCAAAGGCTGCAACTCGTGATTATTTTAATTTTAACTTAACTTTATGTGCTGTTTAAAAACTTTATTTTTTCTGCAAATGTGTAGTGATTCCAAATCTTGGTTATTGATCTCCTTGATTACAAAAAAAATCTGTATCGACCCTGAAAAAAAACAAACATGTCAGGCACCCTATGATGTTAACTGTTTGCCTGAATGTTTTTGTTTAAAATCCTCAGTAATAACCTTTGACTGGTTGCTCTTAACCCTGTAAAACTCACTGCTGCAAAAATACAACATCAGCTTATTTTTTAATTACTATTTTCTATTATATATATCTGAAATAAACCCTAATCTGTGGGTCTGACAGCAGCGTGAGGTCAAAGAAGCTGCCATCAGCTGCTGCACTTCTGTCCGTCCAGCAGATGGAGCCATGGAGCTGCAGTGAAGTGAAGAGCAGCACAAGGCAACCACCACTTCCATCCACTGACGCATTCAATTTGACTGACGCTAATGTTTTATTGACTTCCAACCACTAAACCAATATTAAAGCTGCAAGCAGCGTTGGACGGGTCCTCGCATCCGAGCGGCCCGGCTGGCCCACGCATATCCACCAGGAGGCGCTGTAACTGAGAGTGTAAAGTTTCAGGCAGATTGGACCACGTACAGGCTACTTACACAGCACTTCCTGTTTCATGGCGAGAAATCCAAAATGGCCGCCAAATGGTGCAAAGATGTGATTAGGGCTGGTCTCTGATCATACATGTAAAATTTCAGGCAGATTGGAGCATGCACAGGCTAGTTAGATAGCACTTCCTGTTTCATGGCGAGACATTCAAAATGGCCGCATTCCACTGGTTGCCATGGCCACGCCCTGAGACTTTTGCAGAGCGTTTTGATAACATTTGATCACCCATGACTGGCATACATCCTGACCAAATTTGAGCTCTCTCACGGTTACGCTGTTTGAGTTAATAGCTTTTGAAAATGTCCAAAAATGACAAAATATGAATCATATTTCAAAATGGCCGCATTCCGTGGCTCGCCATTTCCACGCCCTCAGACTTTTGCGGAGCGTTTTGATAACTTTTGATCACCCGTGACGGGAGTACATCCTGGCTAAGTTTCAGCTCTCTTGGGGTTACGCTTAAAAAATGTCCAAAAATGACACAAAATTGTCCAAAACATGACTCATAATTCAAAATGGCCGACTTCCTGTTGCATTATGGGTAATGATGCAAGAGGCTTTTTTGTGCGTCTTGATGAGTTACATATGTGTACCGAATTTCGTAGCTCTAGGTCAACCTCGGTCCGGGGGCTGAATTTTCTTAGTTTTCTAGGGGGCGCTATTGAGCCATTTTGGCACGCACGCGTGCCATTTCCCAAAAATATCAAATTTTTCGCCGGTCCTGATGTGTGTGGCAATTTTCATGCGTTTTCGTGTATGTTTAGGGCGTCAAAAAGGCCGATTTCGACGCCTAAAAAAAAAGTATAATAATAATTGAAATATGATTCATATTTTGTCATTTTTGTACTTGTTATGTCATTAGTTTTGCGTTACTCCTCAACCTGAAATGCATTGTCATGTAATTACCAGCTAATAACATAATGTTAATTGCGACATACACCCATATATCAACACAAATCTCTGTTCTAATGATGAGACCATACACAAGAGTTTTCTTTTAAGCGGTTTATTAACACATGAAGACAAAGCCAACAAAAAAGTTGCTGAAAACCATAATCAAAGAGGCACTGGCAGCAAGTTATACTGCCTCAAAACAAAAGTATCAGCTGTAATAGGATTACTTGGCCAACAAGTTGAGTCATTTGTTTGAAAAGGGACTCGACATGATTTATTGACTCTAAAGAGATTAGACAGAAGTTCCAGGTCACATGTTTCTCATGAGGCCAAATGTCCGGACACATGATGAGCAAAAATTCCAGTGCAGAGTTCAAGTTAGCCAGATAAAGACGAAGCCAATAAGACTGGGTGAACATATGGAAAAAATATTATTAATAGAAAATAAACATATGAACTAACCTCAAGTGTTAAGCTCAGGTTTGCATTCACAAGGTACAACAGAAACAGAAAGTTTGGAGATCGTATCATGTAATGTACATTACACTGATGATACAGTCATGGGAACACTTCTGAACCTGTCACGAAATCCTACTGCTTCTAAGATTTCTTAGTGACAGATTTCCAGTAAAAAAAATGTAAAAGCTAATCAGATGTCTGTGATTTCTTAAAAATGTAAAGAAATACAAACTAGGTCACAGTTTGTGTCACGTACTAATCCACTGCAACTTTACAGCTTCTGGGAAAGTTTACAACCATTCACACAAGTAAAGATTTTTGACATGACAGTTTCCAAACATTTTGTTTGAAATGAACATCTATAATATTGAAAGTACAAATGCAGTGTGCTTCTGTTTGTCATCGTGCAAAAAACTCACAATATCATTGAGGCACAGCCTAAAAGTGCTTTAAATCTGAAAGTTCAACTTTTTAACTGTGCAATTCTTACATGTTTCTTCAAGTCTGGCCTCCCTGATCATTCTTTACCCACAGATGTTTCAGGACTCTGACGTCTTGTCCCTGTGAGTCTTCATGTGGAGTTTCAAATTAGAGTTGTTAATAAATCTATTTCCACAGGTGATGCAAACAAACGGCCTCTCACCTGTATGAATCCTCATGTGGATTTTTAAGGTAGTGCTATGAGCAAACTCTTTTTCACACACTTTGCAAGGATAAGGTTTCTCCCCTGTGTGGGTTCTAATGTGCCTTCTTAAATTTGATTTGTCGATAAAGCTATTCCCACAGGTGTTACAGAGGTAAGGCTTCTCACCTGTGTGAGTGCTCATGTGGCACAACAGCTTGTTAATATGTCTAAAAGTTTTACCACAAGTTTCACAAGAATGCAGCTTCTCACCTGTGTGAGTTCTCATGTGGATTTTCAAGGTAGTGCTATAACCAAAATCTTTCCCACATGTTTTGCAAGTATATGGTTTCTCACCTGTGTGAGTTCTAATGTGCCTTTTTAAATTGGATTTGTCGATAAATCCATTCCCACAGATGTTGCACAGGTGAGGTTTTTCACCTGTGTGGATTGCTATGTGCCTTTTATATGTTGAAGGGTCAGTAAACCTTTTCCCACAGGTGGTACAAAGGTACGGCTTCTCACCTGTGTGGGTCCTCATGTGGCGCAACAATTTATCACTTCTTGTGAAAGTTTTCTCGCATGTTTTGCAACAATACGGTTTTTCACCCGTGTGAGTTCTCATGTGGACTTTGAAGGGAGCATTAAAAGGAAAAGTTTTCCCACACTTGTTGCAAAAAAATGGCGTCCCACCTGTGTGACCTTTGCTATGATCCTGAATTTGGGACTTATTATTTAAGGTTTTTCCAATAGTCTCATAATTTACAGAGTTTTCCAATGTGTCAGTATCACACTGACTCTCTGATATGGGTACCATGAGACTGGTGCAGAGTTCCTCCTGTTCCTCTTTAATCTGTAAAAGGTGTGGTTCCTTATTGTCCAAACTCGTCCAGAGTTCCTCCTGTTCCTCTTTAATCCCTGGCGGCTCTAGTTCCTCCTGTTCCTCTTTAATCTGTAAAAGGTATGGTTCCTCATTGTCCAGACTCGTCCAGAGTGCCTTCTGTTCCTTTTTAATCTGTTGAGGCTTTGGTTCATCCATGTCCAGACTAGTACAGAGTTCCTCGGGTTCCTGTTTTATCTGCAGAGGCTCTGGTTCCTCTTTCATCTGTCGAGGTTCTGTTAAGTTTCTGTCCTGGTTACTGAGCTGCAGGTTATCAAGAACCTCCTCTTCCTTACAGGCATGTTGTTGCAGGAGGTCTGGAAGGACACAAGAAAAAGTTAAAGAATGTGATGGTGGGAAGATACACGTGAATAAATACATATATATTGTAGCTCAAACCACTGGAAGGGCTCTGTAATGTGAACATGTCACTCAAATTTACAGGTTAAATTAAAAGTGTTCAAACGTGACAAATTTTTTTGGGTGCAAGTAGTATGGAAGTAGTTGTAGTATGAATAGAACAAACATTACAGCTGAACGAGTTGCGAACACAATGACATTCAATTCTTCTGACAGACAATGCAATATAGCACTAGATCAAGATTTTAGGAGGAATGTTTTTTTTTTTAATCACAGAAAAAATACATATGATGTGATTTTTACTGCAGTCTGAACCACACAAATATGTTTCCTTATGTTTGTACTAAATGATTTATAGGCCAAAGCCTCTCTGTAGCACCACAGTGAATCATTTAATTCAATCATTTTTGAATGAATCATTCAGGGTTAGTAAACTTAGAGATTTGGAATGATTTTGACTCAGTAAGTAAGCAAATTAAATTATGGATTCAGGCGGTATTTAAAGGTGAAATACCACATTGATTTATAATAAACACTGTACTTTGTTAAGAATGGATGCAGTAATGCAGCTGGTCTTTGTTTACTCACATTTTATTCACTCACATCACTTCAGTTAATCTTCTATTTATGTCACTTTTACCTGCAACTTCTACAAACTAGGTGTTAAATCCTCAGCGTTTACTGTTTAAAATGAGATAGATTCGTTTTATTTCTATAAAACTACCTGAATGTTCCCCATAGACCCCAGTGAATCCTTCCTGCTGTGGTTCTCCTCCATCAGTCCACTGCTGTTCTCCACTGAGACCCTCCCAGTGTTCCTCACCGATTCTGTGCAGCTTTATTTCGGGCTGCCAGCTGACATCCAGCAGTCTGCTCTGACGGTCCACCTCCTCCTGCCGGACCACAGTCTTCTCAAACACCGGGAAAACGTCTTCAAAAGCCGCAGGGAGCCGCCCGCTGACCAGCCGCTGGACCGAAGACATCGTTTCTCCTCCAACTAGAGAACATTTACCTGCGACACCACAACACAACCGTCTGCTGCACCGAGCTAACCATGCTAACGCTGCTAGCACTTCCGGGTCCCTACTACCAAGCTGAACGTCAACCGTATTGGTCAAAACTGCGTTCAATCCCGCCTCAGTAGCCGGGACGTTATTGGTGAAAATGTCATATGCAGGGTCAAACAACAATTTCATTGGTTAGGACTTAAATGTGGGCGGGACTAATAGACAACTTCAAAATATACTCGAATATGTTCAGCGAACGAAACATTACTTGAATGATGTCTAATTGTGCCACTTCTCAATATCCATCGGTTGAAGAGTAGGCTGTTTATTGTTACAATCAAAAACAAACACTTTAGGAAGAATATGTTAAAAATTCAGGCCCAAAAGTAGAAACTGAATGCAACTAAAATGAAATCACCTATGATCACAGAAACTAAACTGAGTCCACCTTCCTGTCAGTCTAAGTGCATGAATCTGGTTCTGAAAGGTTCCATCACCAAGTTATTTACTTAAAGGATTTTTGTTTTTAACATACTTTATGTGGCTCTTTAACCCTCATGTTGTCTTCATTTATTGGCACCCCAAAAAAATATTGTTTCTATGTCTGAAAAAAATCCCAAAATTCAGCAAAAAAATTCCCCAAATTTCTGAAAATTTGCAAAACCTTCAGGAAGAAAATTCCAATAATTCCTTAAAAGTTTCCCTTAAAAGTTTTATTAAAAAAAAAAAAAAAATCCCCCAACTTTGGCAAGAAAATTCTTGTAAATATTTTCAAAAAATGAGTAAAAATCTTCCAAAAAAAATCCTAAAAATATCTAAAGTGATTCCATATATATCAGTAAAACTTCTAATATTTTCTTTAAGAACATTCACAAAAAAATCATCCAAAATCCAGCGAAATTTGCTGGGTTTTGGTAGATTTTTTTGTGAATGTTCTTAAGAAACATTTTTAACATTTTTTTTCCATCAAAAAAAGTTCAAAGATTTCCCAAAAATGCAGAAAATGTGGACATCAGAAGTTTCACTGTGGAAATATATTTTTGCAACATTTTCAAACTTTAAAACGGGTTAATTTGACCCGCAGGACAACATGAGGGTTAATGGGTTCTTCAGAGGGCGCTCTGGTTCTTCAAGGTTCCTTCACTAATTGCTTTACTGAAAGGATGGTTCTTTACGTACTTAATGTGGTTCTTCAAAAGGTTCTTCATTGTTATTGGAGTTCTTTGGTTTGGTGGCAGGTACTGACATCAAATCAGAGTTGAATATGATATTTTTTTCACTAGGGATGAATCATTTGTTCTATAAAACATCAGAGAAAAGTGAGAAACGTCCATCACAGTTTCTAAAATCCCACACTGGCAAGAACTCAAAATATTAAATGCTTTCTAATGGAAGGAACCCAGAAATGCAGCGAATTCTTACATTTGACTTTTTTGCTTGGGTAACCTGGTGGGCTTACAAACTATCCTAAGAATATTTCCTTAAGAGTCCACTTTTGCTAAAGTCCATTAGAGTGCCAGTATTTGTGCCTAAAGGACCCATTTTTGATGGTTCTTTGAGGAACCTTCTGGGTTCTTTGAAGAACCTCTTGCTGAAAGGCAATTTGTAATCTTTTATGGCATCACTGCAAAGAACAATTTTTGGTTCCAGGTGCCACCTTCAGGTTTCTGAGTGTAGGTGAGTGCATCGGAATCTGATCCTGACCAGGACTACAACAGTGGATGCATAGTCCTGACAGTGAAGCACGGAGGCGGAAGTGTGATGATTTGGTGCTGCAGGAATGTAAAAGGTTTTGGGGAGACAGCACTAAAATACAAAAAAAAAACCATTCAAAACACATGCAACACTGAAAGTTCATTGATAATATCTTTATTTTACACTGCAAATGAGGACATTGGTCAAGCATTTCTTCCAGGGTCTCAATAGAAACACAACTTTCACAGTAAAAAAAAGAAGAATCCATTCAGTCTGTCAGTGTTCAGTGTCACAGGGCATCCACATGTTATAGGGTTTCACACATCTAACAGGAACCACATATTGAGCTTAAAAACACATCGTTACCAGTGTGGGGGTCATGCATCACTTTATCTATTCTGTGTGGAAAGTCATTTGTTGTGCAGTGAAGCACAATTTCCAGTTCATGATATAATATTGAACCTTCCACCTGCCCACATATCAACACAAATCCCAGTTCTAACAAGGAGAACATAGACAACATCTGTCCTTCAAGCTCCTTGATAAAGTATCAAGACAAAACCGACAGAAAAGTGGGTGAAAATCAGCCCAAATTGCACTTCTCATAATCAAGGAGGCACCAGCAGCAGGTTTTACTTTTACTCAGTCAAGAAAATTGGTCCTTCAGTCCACAAAGGATTCAACATGAATACTAACAAATTAAACAGGTCAGAGTGACTGAAATTGGGTGATTATATGAGCAAATTATTGCTAATAGTTAATAAACATATAAATAAATAGGAAACCTTTAGTTTTAATCTCAGGTTTGCTTCCAGAAAGCACAAATACAACACAAACACAAAGTTTGGAAATAGGAGGGATTATCCCCTAACTACGAGGAAAGTTCTCAGAAGTGCAAATCTTGGAATAACTTGGAATAACTCCCTTTGACATGGACTTTGGGATTTGTAAGTTTGCAGCGTCTTGTACATGCAAAAAATAGCAGCTCTATGCACCGATGAACAGAGAAACTCTTTGAGCTTCTTCAGTGTCAAAGTTCAGTGTCAGTACATCCAAAGGTGCACAACAAAAAGAAGCTTAACAGCAATTGGATGCACTTAATTTTTCACAATCAAACAAAAATACATAAAAATAATGTCCTTTTTTGAAAGTACAAATGCAATGAGCTTCTGCAACCGTCAACAGGTGTAGCATGCAATAAACTCACACTATTGTTAAAGCAAAGTCTAAAGGTGCATTAAATCTCAAAGCTCGACTTAAGAACCGCACAAATTCTTACATTTCTTCCAGTTTTGCTTTTTTTTAGGTCTCTGAATTCTCACCTGTGTGACTCCTCATGTGCTGTTTCAAGGTAGTGCTTTGAGTGAAATCTTTACCACATGTTTGACAGGAGTAAGGCTTCTCCCCTGTGTGAGTTCTCATGTGACTTTTCAAATTAGAATTGCTGATGAATCTGTTGCCACAGGTGATGCAGAGGAAAGGCCGCTCACCTGTGTGCGTCCTCTTGTGGCAAACCAAAGTAGAAGTATGTCTGAAGCTTTTGCCACACGTTTCGCATGAATGCAGCTTCTCACCTGTGTGGATCGTTGTGTGCTTTTTAAATCCTGACGGGTCTGTAAATCTTTTTCCACAGGTGTTACAGACAAACGGTTTCTCACCTGTGTGAATTCTCATGTGGCACAACAACTTATTAATATGTCTGAAACTTTTACCGCACGTTTCGCAAGAATGCTGCTTCTCACCTACGTGACTTGTCAAGTGGATGTTCAAATCTGATTTTTCAACAAATCTACGCCCACAGATGTTACAGATGTGAGGCTTCTCACCTGTGTGGATTGCTGTGTGCCGTTTACATGCTGATTGGTCGGTGAACCTTTTCCCACAGGTGTTACAAAGGTACGGCTTCTCACCTGTGTGGGTTCTCATATGGCACAACAATTTATCACTTCTTGTGAAAGCTTTCCCACAGGTTTTGCAAGAATACGGTCGCTCACCTGTGTGAATTCTCATGTGGATTTTGAAGGGAGCACAAAAATTGAAAGTTCTGCCACATTTATTGCAAGAATATGGCTTCTCATCTGTGTCAGTTCCATGAAGTTCCTTCACTTCAGACTTATGCTTGCGGGGTTTTCCACCAATGTCGTATTTCACAGAGTTTTCACCTGTGTCAGTCTCACATTCACTCTCTGAAATATGCACAACTGGACTGGTCCAGAGTTTTTCCTGTACCTCTTTAATCTGTGGGGCTTCGGGTTCCTCCTGATCAAAATTGGAGCAGAGTTCCTCCTGTTCTTCTTTAATCTGCACTGACTTTAGTTCATCCTGGTCCATACTGTTGTAGAGTTCCTCCTGTTCCTCTTTAATATGTGGAGGCTTTTCTTCATCCTGGTCCAGACTGATGCAGAGTTCCTCCTGTTCTACTTTAATCTGTAGAAGCTCTGATTCCTCTAGTTCTTCTTTAATCCGTGAAGGCTCTGGTTCCTGTGGTTCCTCTTTAATCTGTTGATATTCTGTGAACTTCTTTTCTTGGTTACTACACTGATGGTTATCAAGAACTTCCTCTTCTTTAAGGGCATGTTGCTGAGGGAGGTCTGGAGGGACACAAGAGAAAGATAAGTAATGTGACGATAGTAAAACACACATCTGAACAAATGCATATTTTACAGCTTAAAACATTAGCAAGGGTCTACAATGTTAGCAAGTTGCTCACATTGGTAAGTTAAATTTCAAATATGAAAATGTCATACATTTGTTGGGAGCACTTAAGTTCTAAGCAAAGGTCACTGTACCAAAGATTGAGGTAGCTAAAGCTGGGCCTCCAGAACCAGGTCCAAAATTCTAAATCTGAACAAATCATGAGGAAAATTTCTATATGGGTTCCAAAACAATAATCACTCATGTTAGCTTCCAAAAGTGTACCGCAAACACTTGCTGAATCTACCACTGTCTGTCTGTGCCAGTAGGATTCTTTATCCATTTAGGGTGTACTATATTGAAAATTCAGGCTCAAAAGTAGAAACTGAATGCACCTAAAGTGAATCCATCTATGATTACAGAAATTAAAGTGAGTCCACCTTTGACTTCCTGTCAGTCTAAGTGCATGAATCTGGTTCTAACAGTAGAACTTCCTCGGTGTTGAACCTATGGGCTGTGACTATCTGCACGTCTACATCATGGCTCCACATGGAAAAGAACTAGAAGAGGAGTTTTTTTAAAATCTGATTGTTAGACTTCAAAAAGGATCCAGGAAGATCAACTAAATATCAGTGAAACATAGTTGTAGCAGTAATCAGGTGGTATAGAAGGATCCTTAGAACCTTAGAACCACTAATCAGGGCTGCAGTTGTCGTCCTACTAAAATGACTCCACAGACAGTGAACTACTTTCACAATGTGATTTGTACTTGGTACAAGCATCATCAGTGGAAAACAGAGTTTCTGATAGCTCAGACAATGTGAAGGAAAGTTCATAACGTCAACCTCTATAGACGTAATCCAACTGCGCTTGCTTGCTCTTAAACTTTGTTAAATAACATTAAAAAGGAATGTCGGGGGTAGAGATGAAACCAAAATAATATGAGATATGGCTTTTGCAATACAGTACTAGCCACAGATTTAGTAGGAATGACCATTTTTGTCCTTTGCAAGTTTCCTTTACATCTGGAGATTCTGATTTACAGACCAGAGGCTTCATTTCTAACACTATGTGGTGGTACATTTCATCTTCATTAAGAGTCTGCAGCTCCTGCGATTTGGATATTACATTTGTCAATATATTGATTGTTACAAATATTTCAATTAATCATCCAGTTCTAGTAAATACGAGGTCTCAAATGATTCTGAGTAAACGAGTAAATTAAATTATGGAGTCACATACTGCATGTTAATTATAATGGATGCATTAATTCAGCACAATGCGTTTTATACTTTCATTTTAAACCAATCTTCTTGTTAAGTGCCTGTGTTGTATACAAACTATGTGTTGAATACTCATGTTATTTCTATTTATAAAAAAAAAACAACAACAACACCTGAATGTTCCCTAATGTAAATGTGTCACTCATATTTACAGGTTAAATTAAAAGTGTTCAAATATGACTAATTTTTTGGGTGCAAGTAGTATGGAAGTAGTTGTAGTATGAATAGAACAAACATTACAGCTGAATGAGATGCAAACACAATGACATTGCAATTCTTCTGACAGACGCTGCAATATAGCACTAGATCAAGATTTTTGGAGGAATGTTATTTTTTATCACAGAAAAAATACATATGATGTGATTTTTACTGCAGTCTGAACCACACAAATATGTTTCCTTATGTTTGTACTAAATGATTTATAGGCCAGAGCCTCTCTGTAGCACCACAGTGAATCATTTATTTCAATCATTTTTGAATGAATCATTCAGGGTTAGTAAACTTAGAGATTTGGAATGATTTTGACTCAGTAAGCAAATTAAATTATGGATTCAGGCTGTATTTAAAGGTAAAATACCACATTGATTTATAGTAAAAACTGCACTTTGTTAAGGATGGATGCATTAATTCCGCACAATGCAGTTGGTCTTTGTTGACACATTTTATTCACTCACATCACTTCAGTTAATCTTCTATTTATGTCACTTTTACCTGCAACTTATACAAACTAGGTGTTAAATCCTCAGCGTTTACTGTTTAAAATGAGATAGATTCGTTTTATTTCTATAAAACTACCTGAATGTTCCCCATAGACCCCAGTGAATCCTTCCTGCTGTGGTTCTCCTCCATCAGTCCACTGCTGTTCTCCACTGAGACCCTCCCAGTGTTCCTCACCGATTCTGTGCAGCTTTATTTCGGGCTGCCAGCTGACATCCAGCAGTCTGCTCTGACGGTCCACCTCCTCCTGTCGGACCACAGTCTTCTCAAACACCGGGAAAACGTCTTCAAAAGCCGCAGGGAGCCGCCCGCTGACCAGCCGCTGGACCGAAGACATCGTTTCTCCTCCAACTAGAGAACAGTTACCTGCGACACCACAACACAACCGTCTGCTGCACCGAGCTAACCATGCTAACGCTGCTAGCACTTCCTGTGTCACATTGTTAACGGTCCGACTTGTTTTATCTGCTTTGGCAGATTAGTTTTCTTCCAAAGGAGACCGAGAACTTTTATTACTAGAATATTTACACTAGAGACAAGTAGTCTAAGAACATTTACTCTAAATTAATGTGTTGAATTTGGCATTTGAACGTATTAAGCACAAATTTAACACTAAATATCCACAAAATGCTGACTGTAACTAGCTAAATATTCAGAAAATATTCAAGTAACCGTCACATGGAAAAAATACATTGAAACATGAGGCACTGAAATACATAATAATGTACTGTAATGTATTGTTTTAAAGCACAAATTTAACACTAAATTAAATAACAACAAAATACTGGCACTAGCTCCAGATGACATATTTCCCAACATTAAATAACTCTCACATGTAAAAAAAACAACAACAACAAAAAAAAACAATAAAACAAAAAAAACATTGAAAACTAATTCAAAGAAATACACAGTAATTGTCAATAATTGCTCATGTTGTGCAGTAGGACAACAACAAATGCTTCAAATAGTTGTTTTCTTCCATTAAATTACAAATAAAACAACAATAATAGTACTTTGCCACGAGTAACTATTACTGTCATATTACTCGTACTGCATGAATTAACTAGGTTTATATGTACATAGTATTAAAAAGACAGTATTTTCAGAATAAAGCTGTTTTCATGGTAAAACAGTCTTTTGTGCGACCTCCCTCTACGCTTGACATGTCTTGAACTCTTATGTGCAGACAACATTAGATTTACCGCACTTATCTTTTGCTGTTCCTATTGATTGTTTGAGCTACTTTTAGTTATGGTTGTATGATTCCATGTTTGGTCTTAATCCATGTATTTTTTGGTGTCAAGTATTACATACTTAAGGTTTTAACTCAGGAAGCTTGCTAATATACATAAAAGACAAAATCTCAATCACAGCATTCCATTCAAGATGTCTAAAATGAGAAAATCAGACTTTTGCATCAGTAAATCCACTCTCAAAGGCAAACCAGCAAACAACTTGGACAATCAAAATGTGGTATTCAAGTTGTTATAACGATATGTAAAGAATGTGGAGAGGTTGAGGGCAAAAAGGGGAGGAGGCGATAAAGAAAACTGTCCAATGAGAGGTTTCTTCGAGTTTTTTCTTTGAGAGACACAAAGAAGTCCATCAGAGAACTTGTTCAGCATCTGGCAGCTTCATCTGGACACCAGGTTTATCGTTCTATAGTCCAGAGACCAGAATGGACTCTGTGGAAGAGCAGCAGCCAAGAAACCAGTTGCTTTTGGAAGGGGGACCAGGGATAAAAAGCTGAAATATGCAAAATCTTAGAGATTGGAGTGAAGATCAAAGAGTTCTGTGGAGCGATAAATCAAAGTTTGGTGTTCTGGTCCAGTAATTGATGGTATGTGAGAAGAAGAGCTGGAGAGAGAAACTAGAAAGAGTGTTTACAAAATGTAAAACATCTGTGGAAAAATAAACTGTCCCAGAAACATGGAATGCTGTAACTTTCAAAAACTAAAAAATCAGGAAAATAACAGCAAATATGCAAACAACAATAAAAGTCTGAAGTGTTGCCTTTCCTTATGTGTAAGATTTAATAGCCGTAAATGGATTTTGGAAATTGGATGTAGACTGTAGGCTTAAGATATGTGAAGAAGAACTTTAAAACTGATATTTTTTCTAATAAAGAACTTGCTGTTCCCTAGTCCCTGTGGCAGCTCTTATTTATGGTGTTACATAATGGAATTATCACTGTTGTTTTATGTTCAAAAATGAGTGCAACTGTCCCTCTTTGGAGTTTTTTATGTGGATCCTGCTGCTGTTTGATGCTGCAGGCAGGAAGGTACTTCAACATGTTCTTGGTCTCACGTGGAAACAACTGTATACCATAAAGCCTTACATCACTGTCCAAAAAAACTCAAAGTTTTGACGCAATCATAAAAAAAGAGAGTAAAGTTCAGAGCTGGCGTGATGTTGCTACAAGACAATGTGTTCGTCCAAACATCACAGATGTGGACAACACAAACATGTCTTTAAACCGTTGCTAAATGATCCTTACTCAACCGACCTGCACCGTCTGACTTCTATTTCCCAAACTGAAATCTTATTCATGTGGTCATTGTTTTTGCAGCGATGAAAAGGTCATGCATGCTGTTGAGGAGTTTCTGGAGGCTCAAGATGTGAACTTGTTCCAAGAAGAAAGAGCAAAGCTTGAACATCGGTGAACCAAATGTTTTAAAGTTATAAGGTTTGAATGTTGAAAATAATGCAAGAATGATCTTTATCCAGGGACATTTTCTAGTAAGGGCTGCACAGTGGCTTGTGTTAGCACCTTCGCCTTGCAGCTAGAAGATCCCAGCCTTCTCAGGATCTTTCTGCATGGAGTTAACATGTTCTTCCTGTGCATGTGTGGGTTTTCTCTGGGTACTGCGTCTTCCTCCCACAGTTCAAAAATATGCTGAGGTTAATTGATTATTCTAAAATGCCTTTTGGTGTGAATGTGAGTGTGATTGTTTGTCTCTGTGTATAGCTCTGTGATAGACTGTTACCTGTCCAGGTGTCTCCTACCTTCACCTTAAGTCAGCTGGGATAGACTCCAGCCCCCCCCCATGACCCTGATGAGGATTAAGCAGTGCACTGCAAAAACTCCAAATCTTACCAAGCCTGTTTGTCTTATTTTTAGTCAAAATGTCTCATCCCACTTGATTTAAGATAAATTCATTTAACAAGAAACATTTCAGCAGATGGAGGGACTTGTTTTAAGACAACGCATCTTAAATATCTTGTTAAGTCAAACAATCTTGAAATTATCTTGTATTGAGTTGAAATTTACAAGAAAACTCAAAATAAGTTTAACCCTCGTGTCGTCCTGCAGGTCAAATTAACCTGTTTTAAAGTTTGAAAATGTGGAAAAGATAAATATTTTCACAGTGAAACGTCTGATGTCCACATTTTAAACATTTTGGGGAAATCTTTGAACATTTTTGGGTGGAAAAAAAAAGAAATGCTAAAAAGGTTTCTTAACATTCACAAAAAATCAACCAAAATCCAGCGAATTTCACTGGATTTTGGTTGATTTTTATGTGAATGTTCTTCAAGAAAATATTAGAAGTTTTATTGATATATATGGAATCACTTTAGATATTTTTAGGATTTTTTGGAAGATTTTTACTCAATTTTTGAAAATATTTACAAGAATTTTCTTGTCAAATTTGGGGGATTTTTAAAAAAAAATAAAACTTTTAAGGAATTATTGGAATTTTCTTCCTGAAGGTTTTGCAAATTTTCAGAAGTTTGGGGGATTTTTTTTGCTGAATTTTTTGGATTTTTTTCAGACAAGCAAACAGTATTTTTTGGTGTCTGTAAATGAAGACAACAGGAGGATTAATACATCTCAAATTAGGAGGTTACATGAAAGCAAAAATATTTTTTTCTATTTTTGAGTGAAAAATTGCTTTTTTTTTTTTTTTTTAGCATATCTGGCTTATTTTAAGACACCTAAGCCTGACAATCCCGGTAAAACAGAGCTTAAAATAATTTTTTCCAGCTAATTTTAAGATCTCAAGATTCTACATATCATATCTTATTTCAAGAAATCTCACCAAGCCATTTTTCACTTGTTCTATTAGCAGATTTTTTTCAGTTATTTCAAAGTAAAAGCTGCTTGAAATAATTTTTTTTCTTGTTTTGAGAGGGGCATTTTTTCCAGTGTGTATAGATAATGAATGGATGGATTTTCTAGTGAAGCAGAGAATTTTTGAAGTACCTCATATTTAATAAAGTCTGAGAAAAAAATCCTAAACAAGTGGAAGCAACAAACTAAACTTCATCTCTTTTTATTGTTTTGATGTTTGTGTGTTTTTAAGTCTTCGTCAACTAAAGGCATAAAAACGATGTCTTTTGCCCTCTCTGTAGTGTTTATGGACAGGACGTCCAACCCATTGGCTCCTTCCATGCTCATAGTCATTAGTGATGCTTTTACTTGGACTTGGATATCATAGTTTCATACACTGAAAATTGGACGTTGGACTTTTGGTGAATGAATTTGAACTTTCAGATCAGATTGGAGTTTGGTGCGTCTGTTATTAACCTATTAATTTCACTTTGTAGTACACTCCTCTGGCCACTAGGTGTCCCTGTTAGTTTTATTTGTGTCTTGCAGGTTCTGAATATTACATGGTCACACCTGAACCCTCCTAAAGCTCCTTTATTCTACATCTGTGAATCTGTAGGGAGAATATAGTCAGAAAAGGAAGGCCTGGTTAAAGGGTGGAGCTTCTTACACCTGATTTAAACGGTAAACTCATCTGATCTGAGATTCCTCCTGTTGTATTTAAGACAACACGTGCTGCACTGTTTGACTTTTGTTTTCTTTGTAAACAAGTTCTTTTTCTCAGCTGCCAGCTTGTGTTGTCACCCAGCTTTGTCATGCTGTTTGAGCTCTGCTGTGATAATACATTTCAATTTACAGGTAAGAAAACCTCGGTGGCGCTGCATAAATAAGACAGATTTGACTCTGGTTTCACATGCGTCTTTTTCATCCTCTCTAATGCGAATGCATCGGCATATTGCCGTAGATTTTGTCTGAACATACGAAGCTACACATAAAGCAAAGGGTCTCGTCACACTACCCAAAAAGTTTGACAGCATCAGACACTCAACTCCCTGCATTTGGGTGAATTTTTATGCACAAATTCTTCACGACAATCAGACTTGTTGCATCCTCCTTGAAATATACGACAATAAAGACCAGTACACAGGTACAGTGCATTGAAATAATCCAGCCTTGAAGAGATTATTGGCTACAAAGTCCATGTCCAGTTAATGTATTCATGACCGAACAAACCCAGTAAAGTTATTTACTTTATACGCCTCTGTTTTTAGTGTGCTTTGTGCTGTTACAGTAACTTTAAAAGCATCCTGATCACAAGAAAGCAAAGGTTGACGTTAGGAGGTAGTGGGGTAAAACCCATCCATTATCTATACACCACTTAATCCTCACTAGGGTCATGGGGGGGCTGGAGTCTATCCCAGCTGACTCAGGTGAAGGCAGGGGACACCCTAGACAGGTCACCAGTCTGTCACAGGGCTACATACAGAGACAAACAATCACTCTCACATTCACACCTACGGGCAATTTAGAATAATCAATTAACCTCAGCATATTTTTGGACTGTGGGAGGAAGCCGGAGTACCCGGAGAAAACCCACACATGCACAGGGAGAACATGCAAACTCCATGCAGAAAGATCCCGGGAAAGCCGGGACGCGAACCAGGGATCTTCTCGCTGCAAGGCGAAAGTGCTAACCACTACACCACTGTGCAGCCCCTGTGGGGTAAAACGTTGAGGATAAAACACATGAGCAGCCACGGTCACCTTTCACACTCAATTTTATTGCACTACAAATGTGCAAATCCAAAAGTGAAAAAAAAGTTACTTTCAGCACAAAATGTGAGCAGTCAGCAGCTTCAGTCCTCCCACATCGCTGTCAGCCTTCAAACACTGATGTAGGTCCAGCCCCATGTCGCCTCCTCAAATGTTTTATTAACTAAAATTGCCCATAATTTTAAGTCAAATCTGGGTTTTTGTCAGATCAAAAGAGGCGGCGTGGCCTTATCAGCCTAAATTATTCAGTGCATCTCATGACAGGTGGAGCTGAGGGACGGTGAAAACGTACATACCTGCCATCCATCTTGTTAAATATGAACAAATCGCCCAGTGTTTACGAGCAGCGTAAGACCTTGGGCCAGACTGCTGGGATGCACTGCTTCCTCCGGCAGAATACTAAACAAGGATTTTGGGGTGTGTGAACACGATTAGCATGGAAACAACAGAGGCAACATCCACTAAAAAACAATCCCGATTCGGAGTCCTGAAGGGAAGAACATCAGTGCACATCCACATGCACTGTACATACATGCACTAACAAAGGCTGCAACCCCACTGCACACACACACCCTGCTGTTGCTGGCAGTAATCAGAGTGCAGTGTGTTTTTCTCAGCGGTGTAATTCATCAAAGTGACAGCTGCCAATGACTCTCAGTCAGCCAGACAGCCACAGCTAATCAATCATCAATCTACCTGCTCTTTGTTGCACAGCTCTCTGCAGTCACTGCTGCCATATATTCATGATACTCATCCGTACGCTCGGTTCGCTTGGTCACATTTTGTGGTTCTTTACCTGGTCTAGGTCAGTGTGCAGAGCGAGGCACCGACATGGTCCGGGTTAGAGGTTCAGTTCCTTCATTAGGCCAGCTTCAGTGATCAAGTAATCAAGCAGATAAAGTGTTTACACATTGACAGATGGTACAGTCTCTTTAAACAGTATTCACCCGCCTCTAAGTTTCCTCCTTTCGTTGCTTTTCAACCTTGAATCATTGTCAAGTTATTGTAATTTATCAGTTATTTTAGACAAGAAAAACTTTCATGTCAGACAACAGATTTCCACAAAGTAATGTCATTTATTTTAAAAATAAAGCAAACAAAAAAAGTAGTATTCATTACTACTTAAAGTCAGTATTTGGTAGATTCACCTTTATTTGCAGTTACACCATTGAGCCTGTGTTGGTCTCAGTCAACCTGAACATCTGCAGCTGTACCTCATTCTTCTTTATAAAACTGCTTAAGATCTGTCAGGGATCATGAGTGAACAGAACTTTCCAAGTCCAGACATTAATTCTTGGTTGGATTGAAGTCTGGACTCTGACTTTTCCTCAGAACATTCACCTTGTTTTCTTTAAACTATTTCTGTCAAGCTTTGTCTTGTTGCAAAGCAGATCTTCTCCAAGTCTCAGTTCTCTTCAGACTGCATCAGGTTGTCCTCCAGGATTTATCTAGACTTTCCTGCATTTATTTTACCCTCTACCTTTACAAGCCTTCCAGGACCTGCTGCTGAGAAACATCATGATGCTGCCACCACCATGCTTCATGGTGTGTGTGTGTGTGTGTGTGTGTGTGTGTGTGTGTGTGTGTGTGTGTGTGTGTGTGTGTGTGTGTGTGTGTGTGTGTGTGTGTGTGTGTGTGTGTGTGTGTGTACAGTGTTTGTTGACCAACAAATATAGGCATCTAGTGTGATGAACAAAAAGTTAAATTTTGGTCTCCTCAGACCAAAGAACCTTCTTCTTGTTGACTTCAGAGTCTCCATATATCTTCTGGTGAACTCTAGTCCAGATCTTTCTCTTGGTCTCCCAGAAAGCTTTGACTGGTGAAGAACAATCAACAGTTGTTGTATGAACAGTCTCTCCCATCTCAGCTGATGGAGCTTGTAACTTCTTCAGAGGAGTCATTGGTGTCTTGATGGCCTCCTTCACTAGTTTCTTTCTTATACAGTCAATCAGTTTTTGATGACACCTTGCTCTGGACATATTTATATGATAATAATGATGGATTTAACTGTATTCCAAGAGATATTGAGTGACTTGGAAATTGTCTTGTATCCAGTCCCTGACTTCTGGTTTTTAATACTCTTTTCAGAGTTGCTAAAAAAAAAAGTCACTATTTTTACGCCTTATTTTTTTTAAATTAACTAACAATGCTTAGTAAAAAAAAATCAGTTTTCACTTTGACATGAAAGAGTCCTTTCTTGTAAATTCTTGCCAAGCAAGTCTAATTAAACTGACCATGATTCAATGCTGAAAAGCACTAAATGGGGGGAAAAGCTAACAACGGTCATGGTGTTGTTAGCATTGGTTGGTATAAAATTGTCTAATCACACAATATATTCTGCTTGTTTGAACAGTACACAAGCAGAAATGTAGAATTATGTAAAATTAAGGCTAGAAACTGTATTTTAACTCAGGACATTCCCATCAACACCAGGTTGAATTATATCACACACTATGTATTGAAATATGTGATTAGCAGGTCTACTTCTTTTAAAAGTTGTCGGCACTTTAAGAAAATAAATTGTGTTGTGGAAGGCATTTAAAGTATGGGGCAATTAATCTTCCCCTGTGTATCGGCCAGTGTTGTTAACAAGTCCCGTATTGATGTTGATGAGATATTCTATTTGTTCTTTAATGGACTCGAGGACTCGCTCAATTTGTGTCGTCCATAATTGCAAAGAAGATGAACCCAGTTCTGTATGATTCCTTCCGATCAATAGTCACTTTCCAATCCTGTCAGATGGGAACATAAATAGGAGCATCAGCAAGTTCAGTTTGTCGAGGCTTTAACTAACCTTTGCCTATATAGATCGCATCTGATAGTAATTTCAATTTCAGCACAGATCTGCTTTAAATACTGTTATTTTTGAACATATTTGAGCAGCTGCGGCTGAAAAATCCGACTCATTTGAGGAGCAGATGAAGGTTTTTCCTCCACGAGTTGCTGGTCGCTGGATCATTGCCTCCCACCTCCTTCCTATGAAACACAAAACACTGTTTTTCTGTGTCTTCAAAGGCTTCATTACAGTGGCTATGAGAGAAAAGGTTTTTACACTGGGAGAAATGAAGTGTGGGGAGTGGGTGTGCTGCAGAAAAACAGCTTCATTACACCGGGAAGAACTGAATGGGGTTTTTAAATAACATCCTAAATGCACTGCTCTTCGTTGTATTGTTCTGCTCTCACATACTGTTCAATTCACATCCCGCTGCCTCATGTTCTACCTGTTCTTTCATTTTGTGACTCTGTATGAGGCGTAGCAGGTTAGATTGATGGGCTGTCGACGTGCATGGGGACAATATTTGGCCTTAAAAGTCACGGAAGCGTCAACCTGATGGAGGTTTTTCTTGTGTTTTTTTTGCTCCTCATCTGCAGTGAAACCACAAACAGGATGTTAGCACACCTGAAAGACAGTCCAGTGAAGCACAATGTCCACACTAATGCAGATAAAGATGATAAATGATGCATCTTCTTGATCCTCTCTGCTTTAGTCCTGGAAAAATGAACATTTTGTTGACTGATGTTGGACAAAACTGAGCCTTCAAAACACAAACAATTAGAATTTGTTCCCGTATGAATGCTTTAAGATGCACAAAACGTTTTAACATTTAATATCTTGACAGAACATTCACCTTGTCTATTTCTCTGGAGCTTGGGTGTTTTGCTTCGGCTCATTATCTTGATGAAAACAAATCTTCTCCAAGTCTCAGTTCCCTTCAGACTGCATCAGGTTGTTCCAGGATTTCTCTAGATTTTGCTGCATTCATTTACCCTCTACATTTACAAGCCTTCCAGGACCTGCTGCTAAGAAACATCATAATACTGCCACCACCATGCTTCACATCATGATGCTGCCACCACCATGTTTCACATCATGATGCTGCCACCACCGTGCTTCGCATCATGATGCTGCCACCACCGTGCTTCACATCATGATGCCGCCACCACCGTGCTTCACATCATGATGCTGCCACCACCATGTTTCACATATTGATGCTGCCACCACCGTGCTTCACACCATGATGCTGCCACCACCGTGCTTCACACCATGATGCTGCCACCACCGTGCTTCACACCATCATGCTGCCACCACCATGCTTCACACCATGATGCTGCCACCACCGTGCTTCACACCATCATGCTGCCACCACCATGTTTCACATCATGATGCTGCCACCACCATGCTTCATGTCATGATGCTGCCACCACCATGCTTCACATCATGATGCTGCCACCACCGTGCTTCACATCATGATGCTGCCACCACCATGCTTCACATCATGATGCTGCCACCACCATGCTTCACATCATGATGCTGCCACCACCATGCTTCACATCATGATGCTGCCACCACCGTGCTTCACATCATGATGCTGCCACCACCATGCTTCACATCATGATGCTGCCACCACCGTGCTTCACATCATGATGCTGCCACCACCATGCTTCACATCATGATGCTGCCACCACCATGCTTCACATCATGATGCTCCCACCACCGTGCTTCACATCATGATGCTGCCACCACCATGCTTCACATCATGATGCTGCCACCACCGTGCTTCACATCATGATGCTGCCACCACCGTGCTTCACAGTCGTAATGGTGTGTTTGTGGAGTGTTTGTTGACCACTAAACATAGCTGATGGCCAAAAAGCAAAATTCTGGATTAATGCAGATATCAATTAATATGATTCTTCCAGGACAAAGAATGTCCTTTTTAACATTCAAACATTTTTCATGATAGATATCTACAATCATGACTGGTTTAATTCCAGTTTCAGTAATACAGTTTAATTTTGAGGAGTCATAAATCTTGTTAAAGAGATCCAATAATCAGTAAAATAGCTATTCAAAAAAATGTTAATATAAATTAATTATTTTTAAATGATGGCAAACATCTGTAAAAAAAAAACATACGTTTTTGTTGTTGCTAAAATAAATGCAATAAAAAAATTGTGTAATTTTAGTGTAAGTAAAACATTTATTAATGACAGTTTCTGCCTGTTTTTTTTCTACAGTTAACATGTAAATAATACTTTTTTCAGTGATTATTGCTAGATATCTGTATTATCATCAACAAAAATCTGTAAAACAACAGTTTAAAAAATTGATTTGCTATTTTTCAGTCCTTAGTATACATAATATTTCTTCAAAAATAACAATATCTGTAAAAAACATTTTTTTGCTGATATAAAATATAAAACACATTATAATTTTACAGTCAAACATCAGAAAGGAACAAATGATCACTTACAAAATATAAATTTTTGAGTTTGACATTATTTACAGTTTTAGCCATTATTCAAATTTTCAACATGTAAATTAACACCTCTGTAGAATCACTATTAGGTATATATACTGAATAATAATTTTGTACTCAATATGCATCGTTTTTCTTTTGAATAATGGCAAACAGATGTATAAAAACCCCAACATTTTTGTTCACATTTAAACACATTTAAAAATGTGTAATTTTACTGTGTTTCTTTTTTAATTTGCAGTTTTGACCTGTTTCGTTGCAGTCAACATGTAAAATAATACTTTTCTATTTGATTTTACTGGATATTATCAGTAATTTAACAAAATGTCATCCACAAAAATCTTTAAAATAACAGTTTAAAATATTATTTACCATTTTTTATTCCTTAATTCATGTCCATTCAACACTTAACATGTACATTTAGACTTTTTTCAATGAGTTTACTCAATATTATCTGTAATTTTACAAAACCAGACCATTTTTTACAGTGCATAAATGTTTTCTTTGCTGTTTTCAATGATACAAACCTTTAAGACTTTAAAGCAGTTCTTAGTAGAACCTGCTTCCAATTCTGTGACCTTAATCTTTAGAGAATGCTCACATTGTACATGTTTAAAAATTCATATATATATATCCATATTTGTGTGCAAATAAAAGATCATTTTTATACAAACAACCAAAACAGTTCTTCATATTTAAATTTTAAACCCTGGTTTGGAATAATGTGTGTTCATGTAGCTGCAGTGCTGCTGCTGAATTCTCATTGTTTCTCAGAAATGACTCCATCTGAATGCAGCTTTGGCCGTATTCTAAACAGTTCATTTAGATTTTTATTGGCTCAGAAACGCGTCTAATGTTTACTGCAGGTTTTAGTAAACCGAGTCTGAGATTGGCAGCTTTGACAGAGCAGAATATTCTGTGTAAATGTGTGAATGGTTGAGCGTGTGCGTCGCTCTCCACTGTCCTTCAACAGTTCAACAATCTAATTTACATACTCATAAATCATTCACGTCTGACATCTCACACACAAACCTGTGGGCATCGTAATAATGAGCTGTTTGAATACCTCGTTCAGCAGCAGCAGAAATAGTCCACGTTCCCCCAGATGAGGAGGATTATTTGGGCAGTAAGAAGCCGTTCTGTGGACGGTTTTCTTTAACTGTCACCACACTCTGCTGCTGAACCTTCACCAAGTTTTTATCATTGTAACCATGACAAGAAATGTCCTCTAACCCTGGAAAATTAAGAATTTTAACCTGAGTTCCTTAAATCTATACCCTAAAAAACAACATTTGGGCTCAACATCATAAAATAAATGCAACAATCCTTTTGAATTTTAAAAACTTCTGACATTATGTCTATTTGACAAACTGTAACAAACAAAGGAGGAACAATTCTCAAACCAAGATTCAGAAAAGGTTTTCCAAATGTTCTCAAGACCTCAACTGACAGAAGGCTCTTTTTATTTATACAGAACGTGTTTTAAAGTTCCTATAATATGATATATTGAAGGTGGAATGTTTTTTCTTTTGGTTGAGGGAACACCAGTGGAAAGTTCTTCTCTAAGATGTTTCCACAACGATAGCAAATGAAGGATGTTCTCGATGCAACATTCAAATATTGATGTTACTGACTTTATGAGAAGTTCCTGTACTTTGATATATTAACAAAAGTGTAACATTCTGGCTGCAATGTCCATAAGATGTTGTGGGGATGTTGTTAAGGGAACACATTGCAGAACGTTCTGTTAACCCTTTGAGCGTGGGTCAGTAAATATCCGTTTTCCACTGAGGTTGGGTCACCTTTGACCCATGTTGTGCATCAAAGGGTTAAACATTGTCACAATGTTTCAAAGGTGCAACATTCAAAAAACCTTTTTAAAGATCTTATCGAGCCGTCAGCTGACAGAACGTCCTTCATAGAGATGTTCCTGTGCATTCAGAAAGGTGAAACGTTCTGCCTGCAATGTTCTGAGGAAACTTTTTATGTTATAGAATCTATAAAACATTCCCACAATGTTCCACAATGGCACAGGATAACTTCGGAAGAACATTTTCAGTACAACATTCAGTTTTAAGAACACTTAACGGCACAACAATCTAACACGGTTACAGCATTTTTAGAACATATTCAGTTGTCCTACTTTTAGGAAGAACATTCTGGGAACTAAAAAGATTTTCAGCCAAATCAGAGACAGTTGAGCAGAAACTGCTTGAAGAATTTGACAGTTTGAGATGCAATAACCCTGAAAAGAAGGTGAGCAAACTGCTTCTTTGTAATTACATGCCTGACCTGATGGGGGCGACAAAAACACAACCTCACCTACGGCAACCTTAACAATAAACCTAATGGTGAATTATTGTCAGAAAACTGAAAATGTAGAAGTAGTTTTCAATTAAATTTTCCATTTCCAAGAAGATAAATGTGATATTTTATCTCTCAAACTTAAAAACTTAAAGAACGTTGAAAGAAAGTTTCTCCTTTGAACAACAATGTCACCTCCAATGTGTCTGTTTTCCCTCTTTAAATTAAATGAAATATTCATGTCGGCTTGGAGCGTCTCTGCACAGAATCGAATATTCTAAATGTTCTGTGCGTCATTTTATAAACAAACTGAAGCCGATGCTTAGAATCTGGTGTTTGTCGGACACTGTGTGGGTCTCTTCTGGAATTTAAAATAAAGTGGAGTTTGAATAATGACCTGCTGCATAAAATACATTTGTTATGATGCAGCAGCTGAGGTTAGAGACACTTTATTTTTCCTGCCATACATATTCTAAACGCTGATAAATAAACATGTAGTGAGGAGTTCGGTTCCATCTTCACCAGGAAGTGAAACACAGCTGTAGGTTTGTGAATCTATAATCTGAATAAATCCGCTTTTTAAAGGGTTGCTGGTCAAATAATGTTCAAATGCAGCTTAATGGATGTCAGATAGATGCTGAATGATCTTTAATTTCACAAGATTGTGCTAAATAAAGTGAGTTTTGAGTGTTTGGTTGCCTTCACAGCTCCGATTCAGGTTCTCCAATGTTGTTTTTCTGTGTTTCTGTTATTTCATGCAGCAAGATATTGGCATCCAGAATCCAACAGACAGACAGCATTAAGCAGGAATGTTTTATCCACAGATGACTGAGCGAACATGTCGGCATGCAGAAAGGTCAGCGGACACACAGGAGTAAAGGTCGGAGGTCAACATCAGGCTTAACGCTGAGTTTGTGACGCAGAGACACCGAAAGACATCTGAAGAAACAACAGGACGAGAAAACAAACTTCGAAGGAGAAGACAGAGCAAATTCCTCCACCAAAGACGATATCTTATCTTGCAATTTTACAGAAAGTGAGACAGAGATACTAGATAAAATTAACTGAAAAGAGAAAACATGAAATGAAATGAAGTTAAACATAAAAGCCAGATCAAATAGCTTTAAAGACAAAACATAAAAATACAATTAAAGATAAAAAATTAGAAGGAAAAACAAGAAAAAATAGATTAAAAAAGAAAAAAGTAAAAAATAAATCTAAATCCAAATATATATAAAGTAGGGAAAAACAAAGTATACGAAAAAAACCATTTAATAAAACCATAAAACACAAAAATAAAATCAAATATTTAAAAAAACATGTAAAACCAATTAAACAGACAAAACACAAAAATAAAACAAAATACAAGAAGTTTAAAAATACAAAAAGATAAAGCATTTACAAAATAAAAAACTAAAACCTAGATAAAATAAGGAAAGATACATAAAAGGAAAATAATAAAAGATAAAGCAAAATAAAGAAAATCAATATAAAAAGTAGATAAAAACAAAACATGTGAATTTTTTATTTATTTATATATATATATATATATATATATATATAAAAAATATATATATATATATATATATATATATATATATATATATATATATATATATATATATATATATATATTAAATGTGATACTGGGATCCGCCCGGCGACCCCATGTTTGTTTAACCCTCCTGTTGGCTTCATTTACAGGCACCAAAAAAAGTTGTTACCTTGTCTGAAAAAATCCAAAAACTCAGCAAAAAAATCCCTAAAATTATAAAAATTTGCTAAATATTCAGGAAGAAAATTCCAAATTTCTTAAAGTATATAAATAATAATAAAATTGGTTGAAAAAAACACACACATCCAAACAAATTTTATTTTTATATATATATATATATATATATATATATATATATATATATATATATATATATATATATATATATATATATATATATATATATAGTCCTTTCACGAGCTTGTCAATAAGATGAATTTTATAAAATATCACTTGTGTGACCCAAAAAGAGAGAAAACGTGTATTTCCAACTCTCTGCTCTCGACCTTTGTCCTTCATCAAGCAGTTTCTAGAAAACTCAGAGTCTTCAAGTTGTTCTAATGCACTGATGCCTACTGTAACATTCAGGAGACTTATGAAACAAAAGCCGTGGCCCCTGAATGGCCCAGTGTCAAGGATTACTTCTCAGACAAATTCTCCAGCAACAAAGCCTCCATTGTGCTCCACCAAGCCCTCAAATTAGCAGCCGGAGCGACCGCACGCCTAACCGGGTTTGACAGCAGACCTGTTCTCAGGCCTCCCAACGTTTCAGTCACTCTGCTTCCAGCTCAAACATGCAAAAATAAAATGGAAAATATGTGTACAAACTGGAAAAAAAAATCCAATTGATGCCTCTGCGGAGCCTAAATAGATTATTTTAAGTGTAAATTAAGCTGTGGGTGATCTGTTTAAAAGCGTGGATTAAGCTGCAGCAGCACAACATCTGTCAGAAAAAGCTGCAGCTCGTTCAGTAGCTTCTGTTCACTGCACCTATGTTTCATCAGCTAGAGAAGATGATTTATGATGCTCATTCTCTTAATAAATCAGTTCAAATCAGTTCAAATTTTAGCTGTATTTAATGGCCTTCAATTTAAACCCATGGGAATGAGTCTAATCTACCACAGTCAAGTCACTGAGAAGGAAGCACACAGCTTCCTAAAGTGATTTTCAAAATAAAACCTATGTTGGCCAACTCGTTCAAGCATGGTTAGATGGATATAATTCACATAACTAAATACAGAGAATTTAGTGTATCTCAGAAAAACAAAACTGAATCCATTGATTTTCTCAGTTTTAAACTAAATATGATTAAGCTCCAGCGCTTTGCTTCTTTTCCTTCATAACCAAATTTGTTTGAGAGTAATTACTGTATAAAGACAACAACAGCATGAAAGATTTTAAGCATAATAATAAATACACTGCACGGAACTATTAATGTACTTTTTGTGTGTGCATTAAGACTAGCACAATGCTTGCAGAAAATTGTGTATAAAACATGTATGAGAAAATGTATTTCTTCTGAATAGCCCCAAATAATTGTAAAAATGTAAGCTGTAAATAACCTCATATATATGATTCATTTTGGTGGGAAAACTTACTTGAACCTCCTTTTTTTTTTAAAAACAAATTGTTCGCTTGTTGTACAGGTGAAACTGTAGCTATTGAGATGCATATGATTTGAAAACCCACTCGAACCCTGTTTTATTCCTGCATTATTCTCCATTTGTATGAATATTAGTTGCTGTAGGTAACTAGAAACACATGATTTATTGATCTAAAACCCACTGGAACCCTTTTTTCCCTGTATTTTATGAAAATGTTAGCTGTAGGGAATGACAAAAAATGGTTTTTTTGATTCACAACCCACCCAAACCCTCTTTTTTGGTGGTTTTAGAACCACCAATCTGTGGACATCTCAAATATTCTACAAATATTAGCTGTTTTTTCCTGATGTTTTTTTCCAGTCACTTGTACAGATGCTAGCTGTAGCGAGAAATAAACCTAAAATTAGTTTTTCTTGTAATCTTTCTCCAACCTTACAAATGTCAGCTGCATTAGTCTAAAACTGATTTGTTTTCTTATACCGTCCTCTAATTGTACAAATATTATATTATAATATTATAATTTTTTCCCACTTATCTATGGTATTCTCAAACTATTTCCCCTCATAAATGTTAGCTGTATTAATCTCAACATTGATGTTTTTCTGTGTTTTTTTCCCTGATGTTTTTTTGTAGCTAGCTGCAGCTCCCACCACTTGCAAAGATGCTACCTGTATATATTTCTAAACCTACCAGAACCCTCTTGTTTTTGTATTTTTTACGCCAGTTTTACAGGTGTTAGCTGTGAATTAAAATGTCTAAAAAGTAAGATTTTTTTCTGTTACTGTCCTCCATTTGTACAAATGTTTTCTGAATTAGTCTTTTTAAATGTTATTTCCCTGTCTTAAATATGCTAGTTTGCTGTAGCTAGTGACAAAAAAACAGTTAACTGGTCTCAATACGTTCCTGAACCTCCAGTGTGTTTCTATTTTCCTCCAGTTGTACCAGTGTAACCTGAATCACTCTTAGAAACTGATATTTTTCCTTTACTTTGTTCCATTTGTCTAGCTGTTCTAGTTTTAACTTTTTTTTATTTTTTCTTCAATTTTATAGTTGCTAATTAGCATTTGCTAGCTAGAAACATTCATTTAACTGGTCTCAAACTTTTTTCAACCTTCAATTTGTTGCTTTTTTCTCCCAGAAAACTCAGAAAACATATTTTTCTCAGTATTAGTTTTAAAACTGTTTTTTAAATGTTTCTTCCCTCAATTTTACAGGTGTTAGCTAGCTGTTGCTAGCTACAAAAAATTATTTTAACTGGTCTCGAAATGTTCCTGAACCTCCAGTAGGGCTGCCACAAACGACACGTGGACGAATCGCCTGAGCACGATACGTCATCAAAAGCGGAAGTGAGCGCGCAATGCAACAGAAATCACCGTCCGAGTGGAGCGCGGAACACGCATGGACATCCGCGCTGTATCGTGCATATATAGTATATGCATATATTATATACGCACAATACAGCGTGGACATCCGCGTTTACGATACAGCGCGGACATCCACGCTGTATTGTGCGTATATAATATATGCATATACTATATATGCACGATACAGCGCGGATGTCCATGCGTGTTCCGCGCTCCACTCGGACGGTGATTTCTGTTGCATTGCGCGCTCACTTCCGCTTTTGATGACGTATCGTGCTCAGGCGATTCGTCGACGTGTCGTTTGTGGCAGCCCTAACCTCCAGTTTGTTGTTATTTTCCACCACTTCTACAGATATTACCTGAATTACTCTGAAACTGACATTTTTCTTTTACTTTGTTAATTTGTTCTGCTGTATTGGTTTTAAAATATTTTTAAAAATATTTTCTTCCTCAATTTTGTAGATGCTAGCTGCAGCTAGCTACGAACACAACTGGTCTCGAAACTTTCTTCAGCCTCCATTTTGTTTCTTTTTTCTCCAGTTTTATTCACACTATTAATTTAATTTCATTATTTTATTTGACTTAAAGCTTATCTAATATCTCTGGGGCTCTTTTTGGTCTTTATGAGAAAAACGCAGCTTTAATTTTGAAAGGTTGGCGCTGCTAGCGGAGCTAACTGCTGCTAGCTTGTCTTGGCTGTGTGCGGCTGCAGGCTCCGGGGGTTTCACTGATAGAAGGCGGAGGAGGAGGACAAGCCTTCAGCCTGATACTCCCCACTGCTGCTGCGGACCGCCGCTGGATGCTCCGGGCTGGATACTAGAAAACACACACGGCTGCCGCTTGAAACTACACGCGTGTTCAGTGTGTGTGTGTGGGCTCGGTCATGAATTACACCTGAGCCGGTTGACCGTGTTCGTGGGCGTGGGAAGGACGAAGAAAGCGACTTGTTTTGTCGTGGGAATTTTGTTGAGTAAACTTCGGCAGAGACTGCAGCAGCTCCGGCAGACCAGCGCTGGCTCAGGTTCGCCTCCTCCGGACCACTTTTCTCCGCACCAGGATGTAAATTTGGGAACTTTTTTCCACACGGACCTCACACGGAACTTTTTAAATTATATTTTTGAGGAATATTGCCAGAAAGCTGTACCAGTGAGAGGAACCGACGGCGGATTCAGAGGTACGTTAAGCTGCATTTTCAACCCCATACGTTACTTTTTTTTTAGCTCCCTTGTCATCAATATCCGTCTCCTTCATATACATTTTACTCTAAAACCACATTTTCCCTCTCATACAACTACAGTTTTTCAAAGCTTCTAACCGCAGTTGAGGCTTTAGAGGGATTTTAAAGATTTCTGAGCCACTCGTGATCCCTTATCAACGTCACACCAAACTCCGCTCGGAAAACTTCTAATTTATCCATTTATCGATTATTGGCGAATTCCACAAGCGCCATGTGACACAAATTGGGATGTTTTACATTCATTACGCGTGTCTTAGATATTCGGCATATATGTTGGCTGAGAACCGGTGTGTTATTCTGAGAAAAACTTTTGTAATTGATGTCATGCAAGTGGTTAATGTAACGAGATGCAGCCGTGGGATTAATTAGAGGGCGGGTTCATTCTGACACTTAGAATGACATAACTCTACAAAAAAGGAGTGTTTTACGAGAGCAGAAATGAAGCATGGAGTGTAATTATTGGAGGGAAGAGTTGAAACACGATTTGGAGATGGTGACATTTGCAGATGGATGAGGTGATGTTTAGTTTCGAGATTTTTTTAAACGGAGTCTGGCTGTGCGCATGTGGGAGAATGTTTTGGGACTAATCAATACTCAGAACATCTGGAGCCTCAGCTAGTGGGCTGATCCTGTTGAGCTGCTTCCATAATGCATCCCAGACTGGGACAGCTTCTCCCGGTGTTAACTCACATACATACTGGAACCTGCAACAGCTGCACAAAACCATTATCTCCTATTGATTAATCCTATATACCAATCCGAGGGAGGATAATGGGAAGTTAGAGAAGGATCATGAGGCTCTGAGCTGAGGGAGTGTTAGATGTCCTTAACGCTGAATACATTTAGTGCATTGTGGTGTAAAAACAGATGTTTTTTGATGGCGGTATTGATCACAAGTGCTTACACCATCACAACTGCAGCCAGATAATGATCGTACTTAGTCAAATCTGTGGCTCCAAAGGTCATTAAAACACATTGGCTGCATCTCATGTGTGGAGCTATGAATCTTGGAGAACTCTGTGCTGCCGGCCATCTGCTCCGGAGCACTGCTGTACATGATGGGAAGTTAATTGCCCATGGTGTGAGTTAATGGATTAGAATAGCCGGCACACTGCACCTTGAGCTCTGAAGTCATAAAACCATTACAGCAGCAGCGACACTGCGCTGTTTGGATCCAGGTTGTTTGATGTTGTGGCTAACACGGCGCTGCTCGCAGTTTCAAGGCTCCTTGAACACCTCATTGTCCCTTTTAAAGTCTTTACAATCACTTGTTTGCATGATCAGTTTTTATATTTTCTGGTGTAGTGCATGCACGAAGACATGAACCTCAAGTAAGGAGTCAAATAAAAGTGGCAGACAAATGCACAAAATCAAGTTTTATAACACTAAAGTTGCAGCTTATCTCATTAAACACATCATTGTCCTTTTTAAAGTCAATCACTTGTTTGCATGATGTTTTTACATTTTCTGGTGTAGGGCATGCACAAAGACATGATTCTTGAGAAAGGAGTGGAATAAAAATGGCAGAAAATGCTCAAAATCAACTTTTATGTCACTGAAGTTGCAGCTGGTTGTGGATTTAAGCTTGCTGTGTTCTTGTGGGTGAAGAAAAATTGCTCTCATTGCTATTTCAAGGCTCCAAGAACACTTCATTGTCATTTTTAAAGTCACTACAATCCCTTATTTGCAAGATTTGTTATGTTTCTTGGTGCAGTGTATTCATAAACACATGAATCTAGAGAAAGATTTCTCATGTAAGTGGCAGGAAAATGCACAAAATCAACTTTCATATCACTAGATTTGCAACTGATTGCAGGTTTAAGCTTGCTGTGTTGGTGTGAATGAAGGAATTTTTTTGTTTGAGGGGTTCTTGAAGACCTTGTCCATTTTAAAGTCACTACAATCACTTGTGTGCAAGACTTTTTGACATTTTCTGGTGCATATGCATGCATGAAACACAAATCTAAAGAAAGAAGTCTCATAAATGTCGCAGAAAAAAGCAAAAAACATGCATTTAAATCACTAAATGTGCAGTTAATTGCAGGTTAAAGCTTGCTGTGATCTGCTCGAACACCTTATCATTTTTAAGTTGCCGCAATCACTTGTTTGCAACAGTTTTTGGATTTTCTGGTGCGCTGCATGCAGATAGGGCATGAAGACATGAATTCTCCCAAATGTTGCAGAAAAATGCATAAAATCTACTTTTGAATCAGTTAAGTTGCAGCTGATCACAGGTTCAAGCTCGCTGTGTTGGTATGAGAGAAGAACATTTTCTCTCTCTTGTGTTGGTTGTTGGACTAATGTTCTCAACGAAACAGCACTTCTAATGTGTTCTTAAAGCAATCGATAGTTCAAAAGCACTGTGTTCTTCTGAATAAGCTCTTCACTAAATCCCCTTTTTAATGTTTTTTTCTGGGCTATTTCAGCTCCACACACAAATACTATCTGCTCTTTTGTGCACCTACTATTTAGTGTTAGTGAGCAGCTGAGATTCACTTGTGTTGGAGTTTATTCAGGTTTTTTTAGTGGTAATGGGAACTTCATTGAGCAAGACGGCTGACTTATATTCAATAAGAGAGCTCAAAGAGGAGAAAATCAAAGGGCAATGACCTGTTTTTATTCATTTATTCATATGACATTCATGTGTTGGAAGGTTAACTCGGTATTTTGGATAACTTAGACATGTTTTGCATTTGGTTCCAGAGATGTGGGCTTCTTTATATTAGCTTTTGCTTCTCTATTTGTTTTTTTAGCTGGACTTTGCTCTGATCTGAGAGCTGCGTTGAATCAGATTGACAGGATGAAATATACTCATACGCTGTGGTGAAAACCAGATGGAGCTGGAAATAACGTGGGCAGAGCTGATGGGAAATAAATTTGGTGTCTGTCTCCTGCTGTCTTTAAGGCCACACCAGGATTTAAAGGAATAGTCTGACATGTTGTTTTCTTACCTACGGCTGTCTAGTTAGCTTAGCATTTAGCCTGAAAATGGGGGGGAACAGAAGGCAGAATCTGACCAAAGATGACAAAACCAACCAACCGGCTTCTGTAAAGTTGATTAAATAACCCACTTTCTTTAATTTCAATACTTTAGCTTATCTTTTATAGCAATTAATGAGAACTTTAGTGAACTTTGACAAACAAAATCATAGAGTTGAGCAGCAGCAGTCGCATTAGAGCTAATCTGTGAGACAAATGGTCCAAATCAGAGGAACAAAGTATAGCTTATTAGCTTTGTTGCATTTTTCAGACTTTTGAACAAAAGATTAGGTTACAGACAGTTATAATTGAGGTTGTAATTGTTCTATTAGCACTGCTCCAAACTAGCTTTTCACATTAGCTGCACTGGGGTCACTGAATTATACATTTCAAGTATTATCTTTTTTTGTCAGATTCCATAAACGTTGGTATTTCCTTATATTGTTCTTATATACATGAGCGTAAACAAGAATAAAAGTTGTAGGTAGATGTTTTGTTCTTTTTTCTAAGCATGATCTGGCACTTAAAGTTGATAAAAGGCTGTAAGCATAGCATAGCTAAACTTTATGCTAATTTCTGGCTCTTAGCTGCTTTGGTTTGCCACTTCCTGGTGGTGAAACAAGACGTGCTTCGAAAGACTGAGCTTTTATAACGTTTCATTTGCATCAAATGCAAATTATGGCGTTGCCTGTTTGATCATATCTTATTGTTTCCATTAGGCTGAAAAATTACTGGTGGTTTTGTTGTGCGTGGCTTAACTGATTTGCATGTAGAGACTCAAAGGCGTTTAGAAGGAGGAGAGTGTAAAGTAGGTTGTTTTCTAAAGCTACGATGTATACAGGGTGGGCCATACATTTCCATACATAGGAAAAATAAACATTTTATGTTGGACAACCGTTTTTATTTCTATAATGTGCTCTATATGATAACCATTGTTTCGAAAACACATATTAATACGTGTTTTCCACTGGTGATGAACTTGCATTAGCATAGTTGAAGTTCTGCTTGTAATGGCGTTGGTGATACGTTCCTGGAGGTGATTTATGTCTTGTATCTTCACCTGATACACCATGGCCTTCAAGTGCCCCCAAAGATAGCATCAGATGCATCTTCTAGGGTATCTGAAACAAAAAAATATACGTTATACATTTTCCTATGTATAGAAACTTATGGCCCGCCCTGTACGTGTCCCCTAAATGCCTCACATTCACACTATTGATAGCGCTGGAATCAACTGATGTTCCATAAATGCCTCACATGCATGGTAGATGCTAGCTCTGTGCACAGAGAAGCTCCTAGTCTGAGAGCTTCAACTCAGACAGATGTGAGACCAAAAATGAGTTTAAAAGGAGTAAAATAAAGCGTTGTAATGTCAGATTTACTTGTCCAAACAGACCTGTTAAATACCAATCATTTGTTTAGTTTGTTTAGCCCTGGTTAGCCGCTGAGCTAGCAAAGGCTGCTAACTGTAAAAATAGCAAGTTAGGAAGTGAGTTCTCAGTTTCAGTTCATTTCAGTCTCTGAGTTGAATTAAACCTTGCCATTGGTGAGTAAGGCTGTTTTCTTTCACAGCAACAGCTGAAAGAATTCCAGAGAAATAGTGTGACTCACTTGTGCTAGCATGTTGCTCATTGCTAGCACGACGCTGTCTGGTTAATGGTCTTCTTTTGTATGTCCAGTTTTGAAAGGTGCCATACAAATCTAGTTTATTTTTATTATTATTGCTGTGGTTCAGGTTTGTTGTCTCCTCTGCTGTCAGTCTGTAGGTTTAACTTTGCATTTTTAGCCCGTACGCTGTGGCAGAAACCTGTTTTGGTGGAATGCAGGCGGACGGTTGAGTAACTCTGCTGCTGTTTGTGTTCACACAGAAAGTGATGGTGTTGAGCTCAGGCGCATACAAAACACCAGAACACCTCCCATACAGCTGCAAACGTCACATTGCTTGTCTTCATGTGACAGCGCATGAGGCTGCTGTGACCAATCGTACTGCCAGCCTGCACTTCATTGGTATCATTCAACAGATTTCAGTAAAGTCATATGGAGATCATGTGGTCGTATGTTCTTTTCCCACAAATTTCTCTCTGAAGTTAGTGATTTCTGTGGCAAACTTTGATATAAAACTAATAAAGTTGTCATTTAAGGTCATCATATAGAGGAATAGGTCTGCAGTGAGCAAGAAGTAATAGATTTGTGGCAATACAACAATGTAAAGCTACTTTAGAGTCCTACATTTGAACCTCTGAGCAATACCAGAACAATAAACTCATAGTATTAGATGTAGAAGTATTCGATTTTTATGCTTATGTGCACATAAGACAAAAATAAGGTAGTTTTCCCTGGTAAAACATTATCACTCTATTAGTTTATGGTAATCTTACTTAAATACCAGTATATGTAGCGTTGCGAACCTGTGCCAGTATAATCAGACACTTACCTGGAAACACCAATGTGGGTATGCTGGACCTTTATCAACAGCATATTTTAGAGGCTGACTGCATGATTTGTATGTAAAATGAAAGTAAAACTGTTTGGTCAGCATTAATGCAGGACAGGAAATGAGTGTGTGTCACGTTATGGGGTAGAAACTTATGTTTGACTTAAGTTCCTGTTATTTTTGACCATTTCATCAAAAAAAACAAATTCTATTGTGCTTAAATAAGTGAAATCCCAGCTAACAAAACTGCATTAAATATTGAATTTCAATTTTTCACTCTTACTTTTTATCATGTTAGTGCTTGTGATTGTCCTTTGGTGGCGGCTTAAATGTCTTTAAAGTGCAACAAAGGCTCCTTTAAGCCTAAAAAACCCTAAAATACGCCTCTGAAATGTTTGTATAGATTGATAACTCTCAAGTAAATCAATGTACCTCAAAGTTTGCCATACACAGCACTTGCTGGTACTTGGTTTATTTTTGCATGATTTTGCCTGCATTTACCATAAATGTCTTGCAAAGAGTGTTGGTAAGAAATGACTTCTTGCAGAAAAAGCTGGGAAAATGTGAGCATCAGACACTAAGTTTCCTGCGTTTTGGCGAGTTTTTTGCACCAATCTGTGCCTTTTCTGCATCTGTTTATCAGTTTTAATTTTATGTGTGTTTTTTTTCCTGAATTTACCAAATTGTGATGATGGATTTTGAAAATGTGCACATTCACTTGCTGCTCATTTCACCCACATTGTGAAGCCTTTAGTATAAACTGGTGCACTTACTTAGCATTCGTGTGATTTAATATTTTAAAATTGAGTCCTAAAAGTTTCAGGGGTCACGTTGCAAAGAGTGTTTTTGGTTAAAAAATACTTTTTGCAAGAAAATATTGAGCATTAGACACTTAATTTCCTGCATCCTGACTATATTTTTACACCAATTTGTGCCTTTTCTGCATCTATTTATCAATTTAAATTTTATGTTTGGTTTTTCCCTGAATCTCCCAAATTCTGATGATGGATTTTGAAAATTATGCACATTAATTTGCTGCTTTTTTCACCCACATTGTGACGCCTTTAGTCCAAATTGGTGCTCTTAGTTAGTATTTGTGTAATTTAATATTTTAAAATTGAGTCGTAAAAGTTTCAGAGTTCGTCCTGTAAAGGTTGTTGTTGGTTAAAAAAGACTTTTTGCAGGAAAATCTAGAAAAATTTGAACATTAGACACTTAATTTCCTGCATTTGGGCAAATTTTCTGCACAAAATTGTGCCTTTCCTGCATGTATTTATCGCTTCGAAAATCAATTTTAATTTTATGTGTGGTTTTTGCCTGAATTTGCCAAACGCTAATGATGGATTTTGAAAAATATGCACATTAATTTGCTGATCGTTTCACCCACATTGTGAAGCCTTTAGTCTAAATTGATGTTCTTAGTATTTGTGCAGTGAAGTATTTCAAAATTGAGTCATAAATGTTTTAGCGACCATGTTGTGCAAAGAGTTTTTTTAATTTCCTCCTTTCTGACCATTTTTTTGCTCTTTTTTTGTGCCTTTTCTGCATCAATCTGTGTTGAAAATGTCTTTTGTATGATTAAAACACCAAATTTAGGCACAATAAGTAAACATTATACACAAAAAAATTGAGGTGCATGTACGCTGGAAATCTGCGCCCACGTTGAAGTTTCATTTTTAGCCTTAAGCGCCCAACAGTCTGTTCCTGTAGCTGCATAACGGAGCTCTAGCTGCTTCTAATCTACTGGTCAGAGGCTGTGAAATTGAAAACACAATGTTGGACATCAAACTGTCTCCAGCAGATGGACGTCATGCTTCCGCTGCTGACCGTCTGCTGATAGGCGCTCAGTTGGCGGCGACGTTCGGCAGCATGTGTTAATCCACTTTGAGCTCTTTGTAGTGTCTGTTGGCTCCTTGATCAGTGCTCTGTCTCATTTATATCGACATCTCTACAGCTCTTAGAGCGACGGGGAGTGTGCAGACTGGCAGCCGAGTCTTTAGGGATGCTGTTTGTGTTATTCTTTTCGATGCATTTTACAGTTAAATGTGGAGAGCGGCTCCGTCTGTCAGGCTGGAACACTCTGGATGTTTTTGGCCCAAAGCGACTGCAGCTCCGGTGTTGTAACACCCCAAAAAAAAAAGAAAGTCGCTCTCTGAACCTCAAAGCCTGAATTGAAATTATGTTTCATAACTTGGCAGAGTGGACAAGTGAACACGAGATGCTTTCACCATGTTGCAGTGATTTAACACAGGAAGAAACTGTCAGAGGTCACAAATGCAGATTCAGATTCACACACTCTTTCAGCAGCTGTTGGTTTGGTTGTCATTAGCATTGCTGCTTATTTTTCTACTCGGCAGGACGTTCTATTTCCACTTTTACTGCCTTCTTGGTTTGTAGCAGTTGATACTTTCAACATAAGGAAGACGGCAAATTTTTCATTAGATGTGCAGCAACAAGAGATGAGCAGTACAGCCATCTTTCACTGTAACATTTATGGGTGTAGAACTCACCAAACTGGATTATTTTATGACGTTTTATGACTTTTGCATGACTGTGATGATGCAAGATTCTCAACTGACTTCAAAGAGATTTATTACGTTACATAAATATGATATAAAAATTAACTACCGTGGATTTTATGAGTTGACAGCTGCGGTTTTTCGAGAGCAAATATTGCAATTTGGTAACCTGAAATGAAAATCTTTGAGTCAGAATATAGAAAAACACAACCTGTACCCAAAATGCTTTTTTACATGTATGTTTTACATGATTAATCAAAAGAGAACTTGTTCTTAAGTGTTGATTGGCTGTTAGTCAAGACAACAACGATGCTCACAGCGACTGCATTTGAGCCACATTATCTAATTTTTCCCCCAATAGATTTCATTCATATTTTATTGGGAATTGCGTAACAGAAAAGTAAGAATACAGATAATCCGAAAAGGGCTGAACATCTTCTCAATGACTGGTTTGAGCCAAGGATGCCCATAACATACAGTAGGTTTGTGTGTTCTGATGGCAAATAAAACCATCAGATGTACCATAGATGTTATAAATTCAGGTAGTAAACATCAGTTAGCAGCGATGCAACTGATTATTAAAAAATGTATGTATAAAAAGTACAAAAAAAAGAAAATGCAACTCATATTTGACAGATTGAACAAGGCAAAGTTGAGTTTTTTCTTTTTAAAAAAATTACTTGAATAACTCAAATATAAATGTCAAGAATTTTAGTGATTGTTTTTTTAATATCTGTACATTCTTACTTGTTATAGCAGTGCAACAAAGAGTATAAATGTGAAAATGATTTGTCTCTTGATAAATAAAATTTCAAAAAAATGTGAAATAAGCATATCTGAGAAGCTGAAATGAGGCAAAGGTTGGCTTTCTGTTTAGAAAAACAACTTAAATAACTCATATAAACAATAGCCAGTATATACTTTATTAATCTGTGTAAATTCTTAGTTGTTTTTAAAGTTATTCGTACACCATAAAGCTGAAATACGGAATAACAAAGATGAAGAATCAAGTTAAATGGAGCCTTTAATAGGGTTGTAGCTTAAACAAACAACCAAAACATACAGTGAAACTAACTCACCTGTGCTCTCACCTGCACCAGAACAAGGTGTCATTACCTCTCCCGGCCAGCCCTCCTCTGATTGGTCGGTTCAGCCATGTGTAGGCAGCCACTTCCTGTGTTTGTGTGTAAACAGCAGCAGAGGAAATCACCCTGCTGGATGACTCAGTGATGGTTGGAGATTTGTTGTGTGTCTGCTCTTTAACTTGTTTGCCGCCAGCGCCCTTTGATTTCTTCAAACTATTGTCTTTCCTGGTGTGTCATGAAACCAGCGTGTTGAACTCGGTTTACCTCCTCATGCTTACACTGTAAAAAAAACTGTCTGAAAATTAATTATTCCCACCATTAACTTGATGTTTTCTTTGTAAAAGGGCAGGAAACAGTGACAAATACTGGTTCAAATGTGCTCCTTCTATTCTAAAACCCAGAGGTGTTCAGTTTACTGTGACAAATAACAGCCTCACATTTGGAGTCTGGAATGTTTTTTTTTCTGTTTAGACATGGAGGGGAAATGTGGAAAAAGACGCAAAGCAAAAAAAGTCCAGCTGGCCGACAGTTGAACCGGTGACTCAGCTGCTGACAGCATTTCAGCCGAGCTGGTTTGTTCTTGAACCGTTCAGCCAGCAGGTCGCACATAGTTCAATTAATTAAAGTCCACGACTCCCTGGAAGAAGGAGTTTGGTATCTCAATATCTCAGCAGGACCCTCCTGGCTAAATAAAAGATGAATAATGTGATGAATTTTCTGCAGATTAACTATTCATTGCAGCTTTTCCATGAATGCCTCCTTGAAAAATATTAACATAACAGGATTGCACACAATATAAGTGGAATTAATTCAGCTATTTTTGTCACTGAATTGCTGAGTTATTACTGTCAGTTTTAGAAAATTGAATATCTTTAGGTTTGAGACTATTTGGCTCACAAAACCTGAAAATTAGGAGCCTTAATTTTCTAATAAATGCACGTTAGTCATAATAACTTTTAAACTCAAAATAATAAATCTATCCGATGTCAGAACCTACTAAAGGTATGTTTTCTTTCAAAAAAAGTAATGGAAATGCTAATGTTTTTTTTTTTAAATCTCAAATTCCCTTCAAAAAGTAAATTACACACTTGGCTAAATACATTTACATGCTCTAAAATATAACTTCATATGATCTGTAGTGATGTTAACTCAAGAATTATATAATCTATGAGCAGATCTTCCATTTATCAATGCCAGTAAGTTTCAAAGTCACGTTTTTCTTTTTAAAAATTGCCAAAATTACACCATTTATCACAGTTAGAACCAGTAAAAACAGAAAAAATCATCAGGTTTTCAACTTTCTGTCGGTCTGTGAACACACCATCTGACATACAATTACATTAGGAAAAATAGACAAATTTAGCTTTAAAATTGTAATATTTTATTAAAAGTACTTTATTCTACATGTCTGAAATGTTAAAAATGAGCAAAAACAAAGTGTTTCCAACAGATTCTGTAAAAAAACAACAAAAAAACTTGGGTTGAGACCAACAATCAGGTGATAGAAAAAAATTCAGTTGAACTGCAGGCAGTGTTTTCACAGCAACAAGGTTCACAGGAAAATATTACGTCCTGGATTAGTAAAATAAATGTAGCATGGTTCAAAAACTGTAAACAGAGGAGCAAGTTATTGGAAGATACATTCAGCATGGTGAAGCATCTTTCTAGAGTCTTTCTAGTTTGTAGAGGCTGCTGTTTCCATAGAGTTGCAGGAGTTTATATTGCAGTGAAAACTGAATAAAAATGAGCCAAAAAACACCCAGAAACTTGGGGGCTTGTTCGAGACAATAAAAACAAACATTATGTGCGACTCCAGTGTTTTTTGGTTTGTCTGCAGTAAATAAGACATGCTTCTGTCCTCTAACATCTCTTAGCCTTTAAACAGTCAGAAACTTTGTGGCTGAACTTTATTGAAAACATGCAGCTCCTTAAAGCGATCATCCAGCAGATCTTCTCATCTCTGCTCTTGATTCTCACAGCATCTTTTGATTTCCGCTGCAGGCCTTTTCTCACGCTTCCTTTGCATTATAACGAGCGCGCTCACTCATGCAGGCTTGTTGGTAATAAACAACAGCAAACTGTAGCTGCACGTTCCCGCTCCCTCTTTGCTGCTTTTTCATCTCCGAGTGTTTTATCGCCTTGTTAGTGTCTTTAAAAAGTGCTGCTGCTTCCAGAAACATCAAAAACCAAAAAGAGGGATTTTTCACTCGGCTACCTTGTGTGCAGGTGAATGAGATGGAGTCATCATTCAGCGATTTCACTCCTGCCAAACATTTATTAGGGCGAAAACGGTGCAGATTTACAGCGAGCCTGGCAGCTTTGTGAAATAATGAGCCCTTAATGTGCTTAAATAGTTAATTCTGCACCTTTTATATCATCTTACAGCTGCAAAAACAGTCCCAGGCAGCATAAATGTTGATTTGTTTCAGGTGAGAAAGCTGTGGCAGGTGTGGAGGAACATCAGGACCAAAAACTTTAAAACAACTGCATTTTGTTGTGTTTTATACGTAGAATAGTAGCTGAACCGGTGGGTTAGTGTGTAGTCTGATGCTGCTGTGTGTACAGATGAGCTTTGCCGTGTTGTTTGTCCAGCTGTTGGTGCGTCGGTGTCATTACGCTGCTGTTGTCAGAGCGCCTCAGACTGAAGAGCTGTGATTTAAGAGCTTGACAGATTACCGACCTGAGCTGCCGTCGACTCGCCCTCCGCTTTATAAATGTTTACAACATTTGCACATCCACGGCTCGGCCAGATCAGCGCCTGGGAGTGCAGGAATTTGGAAAACACCTGTTGTAGCAGAGGGTAGCCGTGTGTCCATGTGTTCAGAGTTTACTCACGTTAGCAATGTGGGGACAATTAAAGCATGTATTTACAATTTTTCTCCATTAACCTTCTGAACTCGAAGCTGTTTCTGGACGTTTTCTTTGCTCCTGTCTAATTTTTTTCTCATTTTTCACTGCAGTATAAAGTCCTGCACTGCCATTGAAACAGCACAACCCTGACTAGAAGTAGAGAGAACTCAGAAACTTCTTAAAAAAAAAAAAAAAAAAAAAGTAGGAAAAACTAGATTGAAATTTAAATATATGTACATATTCAGTTATAGTAATCCTTTTTAATGAAGTAACCCACTTATGAGTGGTGTTAATATATAACATTTAATGTATATTGGTTCCAAATATTCTTTATTGCTAATAATTACAGATCAACTGATAGGATTTCTTTAGGTCTAAGTTGTTAAACACTAGGATTCTTCATTAATAATGATTATTATAACTGAATATGTACAGAAACAGAGTGCAGTAATTTGGAAAACATCTGTTGCAGCAGAGCGTAGCTGGTCCATGTGTTCAGAGTTTACTCACATTAGCAATGTGGGGATGATTAAAGGAGGTATTTATAATTTTTCTCATTTCTGAACTCGAAGCTGTTTCTGGATGTTTTCTTTGCTCGGACACGTTTTTTTTTTCTCATTTTTCAGTCCTGCACCTCCATGGAAACAACACAACCCTGACTAGAAGCAGAGAAAAGTCAGAAATTTCTCAAACAAATGTAGTAAAAACTGGATTTAAATTTGAATATATATGTACATATTCAGTTGTAGTAATCCTTATTAATGAAGTAACCCACTATGAATGATAGCTTTTGTGCTAACACATGCTGTAATCTGTATCCATAACATTTTGCAGATGTTGTCATTTTTAATATTGCTTTGTTATATATGTACATTTGATTTTATTATTTAATGTTGATATTTTATTTCTTATTGCTTGTTGTTGTGCACCATCCAATGGAAGCTATTTATACTTTGGTCATGCCATGTATGATGACAGTAAAGCCATTCTAAATCTAATTCTAATATTGTTCCAAATGGTAAGGTTTCTTTAGGGCTAATAATTTTTGGTATATAAGAAAGACTGACATTCGGAACCATTAAACATTAAATGTTCTATTAACAGCATGTGATAACAAGTCATTAATACCTAGGATTCTTCATTAATAGTGATTATTAGAACTGAATATGTGCAACAGAAATAGTACTGATGGCGTAATACTATGGTGCTCTCCTCTGTACTGATCGATCAATTGATTGATCAGTTTATTGCCTGCACTTACGTCTGTTTTTTTGAAAATCTTTTTCTATTCTATCACCTTTATTGCCCACTAAGATCCAGATCTTAAAGCGTGATTATTTATTGTTTTCCAGACTCTGTTTCAGTTTAATCTGTGACTGTCTCCCAACTTAGCCGCTAGCCGTTAGCTTAGCTTGGCCACTGTGTAAGCAGCTGATATCCTGATTTGTGGAGATGTTTGTGCTTCTTGTTCTCTAGTTTTCTGCTAGAGAGACTTGCCTGTTCGTTAGAACTGAACTTTAATGTTTAAAGTGTCCAGAGAGCTTTAGCCACAAGCTAAGTGATGTAGCAAACCTCTTAGCAAAAGCTTTAGCCTCGCAAAATCGGCAAAGTAAGTTCCAGCTGCATTCACACCAACAAATGAATTGTTCTGGTGGAAACTGAACATGCTTGTGGAAGATTGTGGTGTATATTACTTCAGGTACATCTGCTACCTTTTTCTTCCACTATTTACTACTGAAATAACCCAGCTGGATCTTGTTTTAACTCTTCTTTTATCCCTTAACCCTCCTGTTGTCCTCATTTACGGGCACCAAAAAGTATTGTTCCCTTGTCTGAAAAAAATCCAGAAATTCTTCAAAAAATTTTGCCAAATGAATGAAAAATTTGCAAAATCTTCAGGAAGAAAATTCCAAAACTTCCTTAAAAGTTTCCCTTAAAAGTTTTATTTAAAAAAAAAAAAAAAAAAATCTCCAAATTGGCAAAAAATAAGAATTAAAAAAAAATAATTAAAAAAAAAAAAATTCAAAAAAATGAATAAAAATCTTCCAAAAAAAAAATCCTAAAAATATCTAGTGATTACATATATATCAGTAAAAATTCTAATATTTTCTTTAAGAACATTCAGAAAATCAACCAAAATCCAGCAAAATTCGCTGGATTTTGGTTGATTTTTTTCCCCTGAATGTTCTTAAAGAAACATTTTTTTTATTTTTTATTTTTTTATTCCAACAAAAAAAATTGCAAAAATTTCCCAAAAATGTTTAAAATGTGGAAATTTTCACTGAGGAAAAAAAAAAAAAAAAAGTCCCCACATTTTAAAACTTTAAAACGGGTCAATTTGACCCGCAGGACGACACGAGGGTTAAACTGCATGAATGCATCATTTTAGCCTTTTTAATCCCTTCTGACTTTCCAAAGAGAGACATGACAACCCTTCAAACGGCAAACAAAAAGAAGTGTGCTAATTATACGTCTTGAACTGTACATGAACCCCTGCTGCTCTTGTGCCACTTTGAGCTGCAAACGGGTGTGAACTCCGACAATTCCTCCTTCACTCAATCACGCTGACAGTTATTCTGCTCATAATTTCATTTCTGAACTCCACAAGCAAACAAATCGAATCTCACATCGGCGACATTTTTTATAGTTTAACCCAAAAAGCTACTTTTACTGATGCTTTAGCTTTTTAAGAGTAGGTTCAATCCACCATTACTCGTGAGAAATTGTGTTTTGGAGCTAATTTTCTGTACAAATCGTCTTCTCCATCTGCTAATAAATGAAGCTCTAATGGGTTGAGAAAACTGAGAAAGTCACATTTTTGAGGCTTAAATCAAATGCTGAATAAAGCAGTAAAGGCTCAAGAAATAAGTACGTTCGCTGTGAATTTAATGAGGCTTCTTTTTTGATTTCTTTTGGAAGTTCTGATATGGAGAGAGAGCGCATACGTTTCCAGGCAGCAGAAATTTAAATAGGCATTTTCTTTTCGTGCAACTCGGACGTTTTGCAAATTGTTTCTGTCGTTTCCTCCGTTCGACATTACAAAAAAAAAAAAAGCCAGCCGAGGGAGCCCCCCGAGAGAGAATAAAAAGACATCCCATCAAGTCAGCATTGTCTCGCTGATGGAACAATTTGTAAGTCGGGTTTGTCAGCGTCGCGCTTTTGAAGAACTCCCCGGAGTGCAATGTGTGCAGGCCTCCAAACCATCAGGCATCATTTATCTCACCCCAGATGCCCTTTAACTTCATCATCCAAGCGCCGGTACATATACACGCTCTTTGATACGCGGCGGTTTACGATGATGGATATTCCTCAGCCGGAGCCCATTTAGAAACCCGGCTGTCGTCGTCCCTCGCCGTTAATTCAGGGTCGCGTCAGTCAGTCGGTTCGGAGGCGTCGCACTCCGGAAAAGAGACAGAGTAATCATTAAAGTGAATAAAAGGGCCACTGCCGCTCACTTGGTAAAGAATAGACAACATGAAAAGAGATGCAAAGACAAAAAGGACTGGAGGAGGAGAGCTACAATGGCCTCTCAGTCTAATGACTCCAGCATGAATGTTCCGTTTCCATTTGATTTCATACAATGCCTTTAATTACTCGCTGTTCTCGTTGCCTAAGCCTATTGTGTGGCTTATTACAGGAGGCGTCATTACATACAGAGATGGAACCTCTTCAGCATTCCCACTCATCTTCTACAGGAAGAAGATTTCAAGTCTTGTACATTTAGGCTGAAATAATGTTGCAGGATAGTGAAGCATGCAGCCACATCATCGCTTTTCTGTCTATCAGTAAATCAGACTTTATTTATGTAGAGCTTTTTGTACAAATTAAATGTAACACTAAGTTCTTTACACATAAGGAATAAAAATGTAATAAAACAGTACAAATAACCCCCAAAATCAAGTAAAATTGATCCTAAATAACACATAAAATGAGGAAACATGAGATGAGAGAAAGTGAAATAAGATGAAATAAATAAAGGATATAATGTCTATATAGATAGATGTGTTGGGATTTTGTAACACGCAGAAACTAAAAAAAAAGTGAAAATAACAGCAAATGTCTGTAAAATGTATATATAAAAAAGATATTTTTAGCTGTTTTAAATGCAGTAAAACAGTGTAAATTTACAGTTGCACATTGCAAAAGACATACATCTAAGTAAAATACAGATTAAATATTTTATATTATGTACAAATTTTGTATGTTATTTATAATTTTTAATAATTTTTTTGTTTTTTACTAGATTTTATTCATAATCTTTGTCTATAGAAAAACAGGAAAAAAATCTGTGGAATAGCAGTTGTTTTTTAATCCTTCATACACATAATTTCCCTGTTAAAAATGGCAAATATCTGTAAAATTATTGTTTTTCTGGTTTAAATACCAAAACAATTGTGTAATTTTTGTATTCCCGCACAATAAAAGGATGGCATATGATTTGTAAAAAAAAATACAGATTTTTGACGTGGACATTATTTTTAGCTAAATGTACTTGGGTTAGATGAACTTAATGGGATTTTTTAAAGTTAGTTAGTTAGTTAAACCGGCCTGATTACATTAAGTTGCTCCAAACCCTTGGAATTATGTTGACTCAACAAAAATACATTAAGTTAGGAAAATACAATTATCTCCATTACCTCGAAAGAAATTAATTTAATTTTACATTTTTTTTTAACTGTAGGGTTACATAAAAATGGTACAAAAAAGGCAACAATGGAAAGTTTAATGACAAAATCATGTTTCACATTTTACATTTGGATTAAACAAATACTTAAGTTGGAAGGATTTAAAATTTTAAGTTGACTTTTTTTAAAATTAGCCATGCTCATTTGAAAGGAATCAGATGATTTAAGTTGATCTGACTTAAACTGGCGGTGTTAATATTACTTTTTAACTTAATGTGGATAAACTTAATTTAATTGTGTGTCACCAAATGAAGCAATTTCTTTAATTTGGGCCAACAATTCTTGTTTTCCAGTGGATATAATGCTACTGTTTTGTCATTGAAGCATATTTTTAAGCTTCAAGTCCATGATTTAAACTGAAATCAAGCGGCTTTAATGAAATCACGTGTTTTTATTATCATATAGTAGCCAAGCTGAACAACTTACAAGTTGAGTTTAATGTGCAAAAAGTCCTGCTTTGGGACCTTAATTTCGTAACACCTCCTGCAAGCTTCACCTGTCCAAGGTTATCCACTTTACAACGAGACTAATGAGTGTTTTTTTGTTTCTCATTTAAAAGCCACAGAGGTGTTGGATCATTAAGCCACTACAAAGTCCCTCTATCTAATGTAATTAATGAGTGAATTTAAGAAAACCCTTTCGTCCCCGGAGCTCCACCATCAGCCAACAGCCGCAGGAAGGGAAAGCTCTGTTTAAAGTCATTATCGGCCGAGTTACTGCTGCTTACGTCGATGTTGCATCACTGCAGTGCGCCTGCTTTGTTTTGCATCCAAAAGACGTGGAGATAAAAGCAGCATCTGGGTTGAAAGCACTGAGAGAGAAGTTAATTTATCAATGACTGAGGCTCGTGTTGATCCTCGGAGAGGAGCTGCAGAGCGACTGCAACCTGATGGAGCAGCAAAAATCATGTAGTGCGGAAGCAAGGAAAAAAAAGGGGGGAAATGAAGTTGAGGTCCTTTTATAAGCTAAAATTCTAAAGATTGTATGGTTCTACTCTGTCAGATGTGAAGATTTGCTGCTTTCATGTCTGTTTGATTGATCGGAAGTGGAATAATATTTGAGTGTTGGAAGGTTGATGTGACAAAACTAAAACTGTGAAGATGTTGCTTTGGACTAAATTTGCTTTTTTTTTTTTTTTTTTCAAAAGAGGCGTAAATAAAAGAAGCATCCAGGATGTTTAGGAGAAATGATTTGGTGCAAAGATTTGATTGAGACAAACTTAAGAGGAAAAAAGTAATTTTTAAGCCAAAATGCCAAACATTTGATGGTTCTCCATTCTCAGATGTGAAGATTTGCTCCTTTCTTGCTGTTTTAAACGATTAGAAGTGGGATTTTTTTTCAGTTTTGGAAGGTTAATCTGACAAAACTAGAAAACTGAGGACAACACGTTGAGCTTTGAGAGCTTCTGATGTGTAATTTAGTTGTTTTTCAAAAGAAATACAAATAAAAGAAGCATCCTGGATGCTTAAGAGAAATCAGTTGGTACAGAAGCAAATATTTGATTAATTAAAAAGGAGCAAAAAAGTAATTTTTAAGCCAAAATGCTCAACATATGTGGTTCTACTTCCTTAGATGTAAAGATTTGCTGCTTTTATGTTGTTTTTAATGATTAGAAGTCAAATAATGTGAAGTTTTTGAAGGTTAATCTGACAAAACTAGAACTGTGAAGATGTCACTTTGGACTCTGACAACTTTTGAAGTGCAATTTTTTTAAGATTTACTTATTTCAAAATAACTACCTTTCTGTTCTAAAAAAAATTGAAGAAGATATTAGTAGGTGGACACACCTGCCGGCTTCGATCCCAGCCCGAATAGCTACTTTCAAAATTAATATATTGCCTAGAATTAATTTTGTAAGCTCTATGATTCCACTACCGCCCCCAACAGGTCATTGGCAGAAAATTGACTCTTTACTTAGGAAATACATTTGGAATGGGAAGCGTCCTGCAATTAAATGGTCAGTGCTGCAAATGAAAGGGACTGATGGAGGATGTGCATGTCCCAACTTTAAACTTCATCATTGGGCTTTTGTGCTGAGAGGTTTATCTTACTGGTTAAATGATCACAAAAACACAGCATGGAAGTCCATTGAAAGTAACATTATTGAACCATTAAGGCTGAAGGATTTTCTTTTTCTAGGATTGTCAACAAAAAAAATGTAATTTGCAATATGGTCCAATTCTGTCATATATGTTGGTAGCGTTCAGAGCAGTAGAAAGGTATCTTAAGTGTAAACCAAAGTGGTACAAATCATCACCATTGTGGAACAACAGTAATTTTCTCTCAGGGGGAAAACCATTTATAAACAAAGAGTGGAATAATAAAGGCATTAAGGTATTACAGGACCTTAACGGGGAACAATCAGTTCTTGGCTTTCAGGATCTGTTATCAAAATATAACATTGATAAGCACTCTTTATTCTTCTACCTCAGAATATGATCTGCATGTAAAGCCTATGGGGTTCCCTGGGGATCGGAACTGAAGGATCACCCCATTTCTCAGCTGTTACTAGATGCCCCCAAAAGGATAGTGTCTTTTTTTTATGATCAACTGCTGAAACAAAGTGTGGTGCCCTCTGTGGGGATGAAAACATGGGAACAAGACATTTCAACAGACACATTTAAACCAGACTGGCAATTAATTTGGCGCAATATCGAAAGAGCTTCCAAAAATTCTAATCATCGCTATATACATCTGAAGTATTGCCATAGAGCATATTTAACTCCATTGGTGAGGCATAGAATGGGGGCAGCACCTGATCCTTACTGCCCTTACTGTCTCCTGGGAACTTTAGGCTCCTTTATTCATGTTGTATGGGAATGCCCAGCAATTCAGGAGCTCTGGATGAAGGTGGTGAACTGCCTTAGTACATTAACAGGAGTCCCTCTACCAATGGATCCCGCTGTACACGTTTTGGATGATGACCCTCAAATATTGCTTCATGGAAAGATGCGTAAAATCTGGCTGGCAGGTCTCACAGGGGCCAAAAAGATCATTGCTCAAAGACATCACTTTGTGCTCTGAGAATGTTTGAAGTGTCATTTTTCATTTTTTTGTTTCCCAGAAGAAGAGTAGATAAAAGATCTAAGAGGTTAATTTATCAGCCACTGAGGCTCATGTTCATCCTTAGAGAAGAACTGTTGGAAGACGACAACCTGACAGAGCAGCAATAATAATTTAGGGTTTGATTAATTAAGAGACAAAATACTGAACATTTTATGGTTTTATGTTGTCACATGTGAAGATTTGCTGCTTTATTACTGTTACATTTTTTGACTTTTGAACCGATAATCTGACAAAAATAGGAATGTAAAGATGTCATTTCGGGCTCTGAGAACTTTTTGTGTGTGATTTTTAACCATTTTTGGCATTTTATAGATAAATGAGATAATTAGTTGTGTATATAGTTGTTATATATGGAGATTTATGACTTTTCTTTTAGTTTCTTGAGGAAACAGCAGAGGATAAAGAGTAAAGAAAAGTCCTTGCTTGGATCAAAAATGTAACATCATGAGACAGTATATATCATCGTGTCATGCAACCTTAAGATGCAGCCTAGAATTTGCCAGTTTTGCAGTTTTTCAGTTGCTGGCGGACTGAGTTTTGGACGCTGTTTGCTTCAGGTCGGCCGTTTTGTCTCCAAACAGAGCTGACTGGACGTTGATCTTGGTGCGTGCATTGGGTTGCGTTTCTGTTTGTGCATTAGCAACGGTGCATGTCTGCAGTGTGTGTTTAGGTTCTGGGTTCCGTCCGAAGGTTGTGTTTGCGGTGGAAACAGTAGCAGCAGGTGTGTTGCAGCCTTGACCTCCTTCTGTTTGCTCAGAGAGGTGAAGCAGATAAAAGCAGCTCTGGAGCTCCCTGACGTCGGCTTTACTTTCACTTTGAACCAAGGTTTCTTCAGATCAATTTAAACTCTCACTTATTTACCAAAGCACTCGTGAAATGGTGGCTGCAACTGTATCTTTGATGTAATTCAATTTAGCTTTATTTATATTGCGGCAACTCGCAGCAGAAGTCATCTCAGGGCACTTTGCATAGTTTACTTACAATATTAAAGTATTATAGAGAGAAAACCCTGTAAGTAAGCACTTGGCAACTGTGTAATTAGGGTTGTTTTTACAGGAAAAAAAGTGGCTATTTGGGGTTTGCATTATGGGAAATGTATTTTCTAGTGTTTTTACAACCATTAAACCCAAACAAATGTTTTATTTCCTGCATCTGTGAGTACTTGAGTGTCCAAGTGACTTAAATTTTATCATATCAGGGTTTATGTGAGGCTTTCAATGTATGTTGACAAACCCTAAAATGGCAAAAACAGTGATAGAGACATCAACATCTACGCAACATGTAGATGCCGATTTACTGCACACTTATTCATCATGCTGTCCAGTTGTACCAAAAAACAGTATAAAAAGATCAACTATAAATCCAACATACAGTGAATATTGCAGTTTTTACGACATAAATTGCAATTTAACATGTGGTTTAACTTTTAAAAGTCAAACTGCAGTTCAAGTTTTACTGTGTTCTTGATTTAAACATGTGACAGAGCATTTTTCATAAGATACCATCAAAAGCATTGCCTTAAAAGTCTCTGCTGCTTCGATTTTTGCCATTTTGTTTGATCTGCTTCTTGGGATTTCCCTGACTTTGTGAACAGATAATTGAATTAAAAAAAAAAAAAAAATCCCAACAGAAAGGTTGCAATTCAGAATATACAAACAGTGGCTATTAAACTCATTAGACTAATGCTGTAATTTAGTTTGATTTAATTCAAACAATTGGAAGTTTTTAGAGGTTGTTTGTGCTGCTTATTGATAAATGCTAACTGCATGGTTCAGGCTGCACAGTGTAGTTCTATCAACACAGCACCATAGAATGGTCTGACTGCACTTCCTTATCATTTTACTATAGAAAGGCTGGATTTTTTGTGTTTATTTTAACCAATTACAACCATATTGGTTAGTGGTAAGCCCGGGATACAGTGATGGTGCCCCTTTACGATCCAAATCCTTGGCAAAACCTGGAATGTTTTACGTTTAGGTTGCTGCTCGGAGGTTGTTGTTGTTGTTTCCTGTAGCAAAAAGGGTTTTGAAAACAGTACCGCAGAGATACTGGAAGCGGAAGAGTAAAAAATGCAAAATGTGCAGCAGAAATGGCAGAATTATCCTTGAAGTCTACATTCAGGGAGTCAGACTAGATTGACATATTTAGTAGAAACATCTTCTGCATTTACAATTGGATATTTTCCTTAAGTCAAAGTGCTAAGCTAAATCACAAGAGTTCTAAAAACACTCATCGTGAAAACTTTCTCAAGTTTGAGGATTTTAGAAATTTAGATACAGGCTTGTTTTGGGATGGGAAAAAAAGACTCTATAATGGAGAGTATTTTACAGTATAAATCAGAAGTTATTGTAGTTTCAGAATGTGTTCGGCTTTTGTTCAAATGTAAGTCACTTTAGATTAAAAAAATCTCCATAAATACATAGAAACTGGGCAAGAATAATTCACATCTATGCAGGTTCAGTGCTGCAGAGAATACATCAGACAGTTTTAATCGTGGGTGATCCGTATGTTTGTGCAGAAACTGGATTTTGTTTTGTCAGTCTGCAGAAACAACACATGAATCATTTAGGCAGTTGTTTCAACAAATGCCCTCACATGTGAGGAATTTCTGGTTTTCTCTGTGTTGTGTGACAGTAAACTGGGTGAAAACAAGTAATTTCAAGATGCCAAACTAGACTTGTAATGGATTTTTCACTAATTTGCTACAGAGCATGCAATTAATTGATCAAAAAACAAAAATAACTGGTGGATTATCTGACAGAATAAATGCTGAGCTCTGGCACAAACCGCTGAAAGCAGGACGTGTGTTTTAGTCTTATTTTAGCAACGTGCAGTAATCCTATCAGTATGTGCTCCCAGTTTTTATTTCTTCACTGGGGATTTCTGAGTTGAGGGAATTCTGGATGTGATCTTTGGCAGCAGGGAGTTTCCAGCGTTTTTATTTCCAGTCTATGTTGGTGGTCAGCGGCTTTGAGTTAGCCTCGCTTCAGAGAGACGCTAACAGAAGATTGAACCGTTGTTTACAAGCAGACAGACCCGGAGAAGTCGTGTCAAAGGTAGAAGCCACATGTCTGAGAACCCGGCAGTATAAATGCCAGCGGAGCATTAAGGTCAACAGACTGCCGGAGTGTTTGGAGGTGAGGAGGTCTCGCTGTGTGGGCTGTAATTAAAACCACGTGTCGTCTTCTGAAAGCTGCTTTCACGCCGAGAGTTTCGAGAGCAGGAAACGGTGCTGAAGCTCAAAGTTAAGATGCTGGATGTGACACCTGACAACCAGGAGTTTTATCAAAAGATATAGACGTGTTTTTACGGATTTACTCTTCAGATACACTTAAAAGCATCACAGACACAGAGAAATGTTCAGTGAAAGTTCATAGTGTGCCGTGTAAACTTTTCCTCATGATTTACGTAATACTTCACACTCGTCCAGATGTTGGCATTAATTTGCATTTAAGTCAGTTTCAGGAGCAACAACAAAACTCTTTATCAGATGTGAAATATGCAACAGTTGTGCAGTTATATCCTGATCCATCTTGTCTCCATGTAATTGATAACTATAGGTAATTAATGAAGTTCCTGCTGTTGTTCCAGGTGCATAAATACATCTTGCTTTAAAAAACTCCTACAAATATACTGAAAAAGAGGAAATTGTAGGACCAACTTAATAAACTGCTTCAACAGAGTTTACCTAAATGAAGTCAGCAAGTCAAATAATGCTGCTGGTTTGTTAGATGCTTTTAATTCATGTCATTTTCTCTTGAGCATTGCTGCAGCATAATTTCAAGGAAAGTCAATTAGACATTTTACATTTTTCCAAGTTTAGTATTCACTTTACCCAAACGAAAAATTGTAAAACATGATTTTGTCGTCAAATTCACTATTTTTCCTTTTTTTTCTACTCCCTTTATTCCATTCTATTCCCAAAAATCTGCCTGCTGTATTTACTGAAGTGAAACATGTACTTTGTGTGATATAATTTCCTATTTTCAAGATGAACATTGTAAAATCATGACAAACGTATAATGTAAAACATGATTTTTGTCATTGCCATGCTTTCTTTGTCTTTACTCTGTAATTGTAATTGAAGAAAACATGGTTGAGTTGCATCAGAAAAAACTAAAGAACCTTCATTGTTAAAGTGCTAAAGGAGCAGAAAAACCTAGTTTTTGCAATTTTAAAGGGGCAAAATGTAATTTCAAATTTATACAATATAGAAAAAATTGATTGAAACAGCTTAAATACAGTTCTTTTCAGTGCAGTTGGTAACAACAAATTATATTTTAGTTCCTGTTAGTCGAAACCCAGATTATATTCATGACTAGTCAGTTTAAAAGAGGTGAAATTGTAGAGCAACCCATGTCTTTTGCCCTTCAACCAATATTGTTGAAGAAATGTAGAAAATATCTTCTTCAAATTGCTTCACACAGCTCAGCGTTTGTCCCATGTGTAAGTAATGCAACTTAAATTTTTATCAATAAGTGGGCAAGATGTTCATTCAGACCCACATCCAATACATTAAGTTGGCATGTGATTAACAGAAAAGACAGAATAGACATAACAACATATTACTATTCATGTCCAACCTCTGCAGATGGTTATCTCTTCATATTAAAAATGTTGTCCCACTTGATGTATAAGAATAATATTGCCTGTCTGAAACTGTCAAGACGAATATTAAACATCTTATTTCACTTAAAAAACCCTGACAGATATACTCCATCCTGACTGGAACCAGCTCACTGAGGCTCGGAGCTTCCACCGGAGCGAGCAGAGAATATTACATTTTTATGAAACTTAATATTAAACTTGGAGGAAAACTACATCACACGTCAAAGGTCAGGTGTGTAATGAGCGAGGAGATTATTTAAACCGACGTGTTCTGCAGAGCTGGATCGATAAAGAGATTTAGCTCATCGGGTAACATTGATTCATCAATTCTCACTACATTTCTACCCCTCAGCTTATGATAATTAATCAGCCTGTTGCTGTGTTGGTAGGGCCTTTGGGGGGTGACTATACTCAGCAATAAGTATGATTTAAATGCATACAGTGAAAGCAGTGGGTCTGTGTGTGATTATTTGATAGAAATGTATGCATTTTAATGCTATTTCTGAACATTTGATGAACAAAAACATCTACTATACTTGAGTAAAGGAAAACAAAACTGGTTAAAAAAGAGAGTATGGTGTATTTTTATTAGCATTTCTTATCATATTGGTGCAAGTTAGAGCATTTATGGGTGGTGTAAAAATGTGTGAATCAGTCAACCTTTTTTATGTTGTAGTTTGGACAGAATGGCCTTTACAGGAAGACCAGCTAATTTCACTGCCACATTTTTCTTTCTTTTTTGGGGGGATTTTAACACACTAGAAAGCTTGTGCGACAGAACTGATTGGTCCCTTGTTTTTATAAACGTTCGTCCACTGACAGATGTCTGCATCCTGGACAAAAGCTGCTTTGCTTTTAGGGAATAACATGTAAAAATCACAGCAAAAAAAAAATACTAACAACCATTAAAAACGGACCAAAACTGTAAATGATTTCCATTTCAAAAATCAATATTTTTCCAAAAAGAAATTAATTCTTTATAATATTTGGTGTTGTGAAATTACGTTCTTTCCACTGTATTTACATGAGCAAAAAATATGATTGTTAGGGATTTATGAAATGGTAGATAATTTTTTTTAAACTATTGTTTTTACAAATTTACCAACTTATGGTAAATTATACATATTATCTAAAAATATCTAATAAATAAAAAATAATAAATAAAAAAGCAAGCAAAAACGATAAATGTCCTCATCAAAATCAGTGTTTTTCTAAATAGTAAATAGATATTTCACTGTGTGTGGCTGTTGTATTTAAAACAGCTAAAATTTAAAACCGATATTTGCCAATATTTTCACACATTTTTTACTTTTTGAACGTTGCAATATTAGATCTTCTGTTCAACATATTTTTTTGTCACCCTTGCTGCCAGAGTTTTGTTTTTGTTGCAGGATTTTATAAGGTTCACCTACTAGTGACTATCCATTGATTCCAAACTATCACTGCAGTTACAAGTCCAGTAAAATTATATTTTAAAAAAATACAAGTTGTGGTGCCCCTCAGTAATATTATTCGTGCTATTAAAGTACTGTTAGACGAGTGTTACTTTTTGGGGCTTTGCTGTTTTGCTCATTTTGTTCCTCACAAGCATGTAGTCAACAAAAGTCTGAACAAACTTGAAGTCGGGCCTCGTACATTTAATACGAGTTCAGCAGTGTTATTGGTTATTTCTCCCCTCGAATTTGCCCAGAAGCAGCCTTTGGTGGACTGCAGTGGTGAAATGATAAATAAGTGAAACTCAGAAGTACAAAAGATTTCTCATCCCGCTGAATCCCCACTGAGTTCTCAGATTCTGTCCACACAACATGCTGTCTGCTCTGCAGTGTTTGTTTCTGCGCTTGGGGAAGAGCGTTGAAGTAATTTCATGCCGAATTTTTGGAAAACAGGAACCATGAAAGTGCTCACACTGCAGGACAGCTGACCAGAATCTCTGACATTCCAGTTGCTTCGACCACTCTGAAACCGAATCCAAAATCTGGCAAAAGTGTGTCGCGGCTTTTACAAATGCAGACCTTAGATGGGGGATGGAAAATAAAAAGCGGCATTTTTAGTTGCATCTGCATCTTTGGGGACATTTTGTCACCTCTGCAGGCTTCTTTGGCATCTCATTGACACCTCTGGCTGTTGGATTATAACACCCACCTCTGCGAGATGTTTGCGACCTGCATGGTGGCGTCGGAGTGTGAATGAATGAATGAGTGTGGGTGGGTGGCGGTCTGTTCACACGTGGTCTGAGGTGATGTCTTTTTCCTTTTTCTAACACTTGTGGAGAGACAGGTGGTGTTGGAGGCTGCACACAGTGTCTCTTAAACATAAAAAAACATGTAAAAGAGAAGGATATGTGAATGTGTGTGTTCCCATGGCTGCTTTTTGACCTCTCGTCTCTGCCACAGGAAACCCCAAACCACAGTCCTCTTCTCTGCTAGTTTGTCTTTTCAACGTTTTGGCGTTTAATTCCAAAACTTTCCCACACGTCTGTCTCTCCGCTCATGTGTTTCCACCTCGTTTCTCGCCGTTTGAAATGTTCTTTTTGGATTTATTTATTTATTAATTGCTATTTGGCAGGCTAGAAATAATCTCGGCATGAATTCATGTGAAAAGCCGCTGCGAGTCTCCCACGTGTTAAATGGAAGATGCCATTTGTTGTCCGTGTCATGCAATCACCGTGTGGCAGGTCTTGCAGTGACGGTAATCACGAACACACACAAACGCCGCTGATTGCAGATGAAGCATGCACATTTTAAATTGGCAATCAGCGAGTGCCCCTGTGTTTGTTTTTCTGCCTTTGTGAAGCAGCGGCTGTTGCCGTGAAAGTTTTCAGTTTATCTTAAGTTTGAATTCAGAAGGACAGAAATATCAGACACTGATGCCTGGAAGAAATGTTTTTAGTTTACCGACTCTAACTGCAGGCTCAGCAATGATCATTAAAGATGTTTCTGTAACATATTTTTGTTTGCATTTGCAAAGTTTGCATCACAGACAGTTAATGGAAACAGTAAATTTTGCAAAAACTTATGCTACAGACTATATTAAAAGTTTTTTGTGGATTTTGCTGTTAAAAATGTATAGATGGTTGTGCAGGATGTGATGAGAATGTCATCACCCACCCAAGTTTGCGAGGCTCTGCATTGAACTCCCTAAAGTTTGCTGTGTTCATCATTAGAAGAGTTGTAATCATTGCTGGACTTTGAAAGAGCTTTGATTTGTAGGTGATTTTTATTTTATTTTTTTTTTACTGATGGTGCCCAAACACAGTGGGACGTTCTAAAGTCTCCAGATATTCCGTGCTACAAAGTCTGGCATTTTAAAATTTTGCAACATAGGCAGATAATGGAAACGGCAAATTTGCAAAAACTTGTGCGACAGACTATCTTACTGACTATTACTGGATTTTGCTGTTAAATTTTGTGGGATGGGAATTTCATTACCATCATAACGCTCTGCATGGACCCCTCTGGAGCCTAAAGTTTGCTGAGTTCATAATTAAAACAGTTGTAATTGTTGTTAGACATTAGAAGATTTGTAGGTGCTTTTTTAATTTTAATTTTATTTTTTTACTGATGGTGCTTAAACACAGTGTTAAGTTCTAAAATCTCCAGATATTCTGTGTTACAAAGTCCAGCTGTAGGCTTGGCACATCTCAGGACTGTGTTTCCATAATATATTCTTATTTGCATTTAAAAATTTTGCATCATATGCAGTTAATGGAAACAGGAAATTTTGCAAAAACTTATGCTAAAGACTTATCTTAAAGACTATTTACTGGATTTTACTGTTAAATTTTGTACAGACGTTCATAATTGTTACTGAACTTTGGAAGCGCTTCAGTTTGTTTATACTATTTCCTTCGACTTTGCTCAAACTCAGTGTTAAGTTCTAAGATCTCCAGATATCCCGTTCTACAAACTCTGGCTGTAGGCGTGACACACCCCAGGAATAATCCTCAACCGTGTTTCTGTAACATATTTTCATTTGCAATTTGAAGTTTTGCATTGCAGACGTTTAATGGAAATGGCAGATTTTGCATAAACTTTCCCAGCTTTACAGTCACGCTCGAGGTATTTTTTGCCTTTTTAAAAAAAAAAAAAAAAAAAAGTTAATGTGCATAGTGGATGCTGGAAACCAAACTTTTAACTCACATAACCGACCAGCTGTTTCTTTTGTTATTTTAGTCTAAAAATATTAATAAACAATAAAATAATGATGTGATTTTTGTTGTGCTCTGTACCAAACAAGCATGTTACTTTACATCTGGAGAATATTTATATGGGACAGAGCGTCTCTGTAGCACCACAATGCTGAATTTTTAATAGGATATTGTGGCACACTTTACTTTATATCACATCAAAATGGCAGCTCCTACGTTTTGGATATTGCACTTTGTCTTGTGATTTAGACAATATTTTGATAAATGTTGGTGTTGGCAGCAGTAGAAATAGTATTCAGACTGCTTTCTTAAGGAAAACTACCATTACTGTCAAGGATTACTTAAAAATAAACAATTAAATAGAAAAAAATGACAAAGAAAAGTAATTTGTCTTAGGAAAATACAAAAAGGACTGAAAGGACTACAATAACACGCTGATATGAGGATGAATCATCCTCCATGGACTAGAAACAGCTTAATATTTTTGGTTTCAGTTCAAATATCTCCATTATTAGATGGACTGAACACTGGACATTTAGGATCCCAGCTGAGTTTATGTTACTCATGTGATGTTATTTGTAGGATGGAGAAGTTTTTAAACATTAAGCCTACTTAAAACAGCTTCAGAGCCACCAGCATGGTTTCAGGCTCTTGTTTTTCTTGTGTTGAAAGCCATTTTTCTACTCAACTTAAATGTTTTTTTTTTTATCTTCTCCCTGAAAAACTGTGTGACTCTGAGTTTTACCGGGTTAAATGAATGTTCACGGTGTTAAAGGACGTTCTCTCTGAGGTCCACCACGGTCAGCGGTTCCTTCACCGTCAAAGACTTCTAATGTTTGTCAAGTGATTCCCATTTGGCGACAGCTGTACACACACACACACACACACACACACACACACACACACACACACACACACACACACACACACACACACACACACACACACACACATCAGTGACTGTCAGTACTTTACAGTGGATGTGACACAGCGTTACCCCTGAATAAACCAGTTTAGTGGAGTTGATGTCGCTGTTGACACACTGCAAGGTGTGGTTCGTTGTGTATGTGTCTGTGTGGGCTTGTTTTACGACATTCGTGTGTCCCACTATACTTGTGGGGTCTGGCAGCTCTGTGGAGGCTGAAATGCTGGAAGTTTAAGTGGCTGCTTGATGGTTAAGACTTGGTTTCAGGGTTTTACATTCAGTTGTAATGGTTAAGGTTAAAAGTGTGTGTGGTCCTGCACCATTAAGGACAATTCATGCTTTCCACGTCTGTAAAGGTCCCTGTTGGTCGACATGACGTAAATTTCATTATCTTCCCATGCTGCGAAGGTCTGCTTAAAGTAAGTGAAAAGGCTGTGTGAGTAGGTTCATTGTTAGCTACATCTTTAGAATTCATCAATAAAACATTGAAAGAGTTGTAATTGTTGCTGAACTTTGGAAATAATTAGATTTTTATGTGCTTTTTCCATTGTTGCTGAGCAAACGTGGTGGTCAGTTGTAAAATCTCCAGATGTCCTGTACTACGAACTGTAGCTACAGGCTCAGCAGTCATCCCCAATGTTTTCATTTTCATTTCGAAGGTTAATGGCAACAGCGAAGTCTGCAAAAACATACGCTACAGACCATCTTATAAACTATTTACTGGATTTTGCTGTTAGATTTTGCGCAGACGTTTGTGTACAACATGATGGAAAGTCCTCCAAGGTCTGCGTGGACCCCTCTACAGCCCAAAATTTATCGCCAGGCTGTCTTCAACATTTAAAAGAGTTGTAATTGTTGCTGGACTATAGAAGTGCTTTGATTTACATGCTTTTTCCATTGATGGTTGCCCAAACACAGTGGGAAGTTCTAAAATCTCCAGATATCCCATGCTAGATACTCCAGCTGCAGGCTGAGCACATGTCAGGAACAATCATTAACCATATTTTTATTTGCATTATGAAGTATTGCACAAGAAAATGTTGATGAAAATGGCAGAATGTGAAAAAACTTCCTCAATTTTGCAGTCTCGCTTAAGGTGGTTTTAGATGTTTTGGAAGAAGAAACTGACCAGTCGTTTCTTTCATTGTTTTTGTCTCTAGGCAACAAAAAAGATGTCTGATAAGCAGCTGACATAAAAGAATAATTACAGCTTTCCTGATTGAAAACAGTTCTTAAAGAGTTATTTCATTTTTTGCCTTGTAGATGCACAACATTTCATTTGTTTCTTCTTTTAGTTTTTTTTTTTTTAAGGGTTAGCAATTACAGGTTTCGTTTGCAGCTACCCCTACTGTCTTTATTGCTGCTACCGTACCCTATATTACCATTACCTTTGTTTAAAAGCCTAATTTGAATTTTATTTTTGTGTTTTTTTGCATCATTGCTTCAGATTTGCCAGATAACCATGCAGAAACCTCACTACGGTCCAATCAATAATTAGCCATTACATTCTCTTGCAATGCTTTAACTGTAGTGTGAACGAACCACGTGCATGCCGGCTGTTTGACTCTGCATCGGTCAGCTGATGAAGAAACCATGAAGTGGCCTTTTACCTGCTGGTTGAGCATCTGTTCGGCTCTGTGAGTTTCCCTTTTAAATATTTTTCTCGCTGGCCTCGTCTTCACCTTCTTCCTTTTCACTTCGGATCACCAACTTTGTTCAGACCAAACACTTGAACGCCCACCGTCACACTCTAGTTTTTCTACCTTTTTCTCTGCTCTGTCTGTCAGTTCATGACCTGTTATGAAGGGAAATAAATGTGTGAAACTTAAACAAATGCAGCTTATTTCTTGCAAATCCCTAGTATTGATGAAGACCTATGCTGCCTGCTCCCACCAATATTACTTCTAATGGACATATCTGTTTAAGATTTATCTTTTAGATGAAGTTTGTTGACTGTGATTTCCTTTAAATGCCAGAAAATGGTGAATAATGCACCTAAAAGTTCTCTTGTGAGCCCAAGAAACCATCACCAGATTGACATTTTTGTCTAAAAACTGCGATCTCATGAGACAAAGAAAGTAAAACAAGAAGATCCATAGAACTGGAAAGTTAGAACCAGAGTTGTGCTTTAAAACCTAAATACACTTGATTATTTTTACAGTATTTGATTGACTGATTACTTGGCTAATCACTTTAGCTTGAATGCAGAGGAAAGTGCAGTTAAGTTTAACTCTAGTAAGTCTTATTTTGCATGATTACATTTCCAGTTTTGACCAATGTACTGTGCAATGCAGTGAACTAAGGGCTTCATTCCTAAGCAGACAGAAGTTTAAATAGTACATATCCACCTTTGTAGCACCGTGAAGCTGTAATGTCACAACTGAAGCAGAAAACTTCACCTTCAGATCAAAATTAAAGCCCTGAAGCATCTAAAAATACCTAAATGTAGAACGAAGATCATATTTCTGCCCCTAGTTGGCCAGAAATGGAGTCAATTCAGCTTTAATTTGTATTTGTTTCAGCATCCTTCTACATTTTGACCTCAGTTTTGAAAGGAAATATTATAATTGAACTACAAACCTTTTTTAAATTGTAAACCAGGCTTTTCTCTCATTGTTACTCCTTCTGGAGCTGCTTTGGTGTTTTGGTTTTGGACGCCGACCTCTGATCGCTCTGAGAGACGTTGTCATATTGAACGCCATCAAAGCTGAGTGTGTGTTTTGGCCGTTGTTTTTGTACTCGGTGTGTTGTGTAAGTACTACTTACAGAATGTACTTGTGCTGGGTTTCGTATCTTTATATTTAGTTTGAAAGCGGTGGTTATGGTTTGGGCTGTTGTGCCGCATGTGCTTCATTTCCTGAGCGTTTGACCCTACATGACTTGGAGCTGAGCCTTCTTTACTTTATTTCTTTTTTTCATTCTTGGCTTCATTCTCGCTTTCTTTTCTCTCCCTCCTCGGATTTCTTTGTTGTTTTATTCCTAGAAGCAGTTGCAGTACAGTTCAAAAAATCTATATCTTATAAAAAATCGGCCTCTAAAACGGTCTAAATTCATCAATAATCACATTTACTCACTTTAACCGAAGACAGCAGCAAGTCGTTGTTTTGTCTTATGTTTGGTCGGATGGACCCAAAGATCATTTTTTTAAATGTAGGTCTGCAATGATTAATTGATTAATCCCTTAATTGTCAACTAGAAAATTCATTTCCGACTGTTTTGAAGATCAATTATCTGGTGTAAGTAATTTTTAATGAAAAAAGAGCACAAATTCTCCAATTCTAGCTTCAGAAATGGGAAGCATTGGCTTCTCAATGGTGGTTGACTATTTTGGGTTTTTTGTCAAGGCATTTGCCATCTAATTGACATTTTTCACCATTTTCTGACCTTTTATAGACCAGACAAATAATGGATTAATTGAGAAAATAGATGACTATGGAAAAAATAAGTAGCTGGAGCCTTAATCGTGCTACTTTATAGAATAAACAGTTGTTTTATACAGATAAATGTTCAGAATAAGTTGCTTTGTTCGCTGCTGCAAGGTAGCCTTAGCCAGATGGTTTAATATTGATAAACTGCAATATTAAATTTAAAAAATAGACCTGCAAGCAGCCAAATGCAACACCCTGTAAAATGTGCTGATTCCAGATGTTGAATAGGCAGATATTTGCTTACAAGGATTCAAACAGGCGGTTGATGGATATTAATGTGTGCATGTTGAGCTTTAAATGTACATAACAGTATAGAACCACACTCAAAAGCAACATTTTCTCAAATATAAACTCAGAATTGTACTGCTTATCATATCTGTCATCAATTTGAAGCAAAAAAGCAGCTAAAGCTCTACAACTGACATTCAGATAATCTGTATTTTTTTTAACAGTAACAAAGTGAAAGATTATTTATTTCCTTTATATACTGATCTGAACTAAAAACTGCATCTAAACTGACTGTGTGCATCTATTTGTTGCTGTTTTTCTGTGTCTCTGTCTTGTTTATCCCTCAGTCTCTCTCCCAGCAGTGGAATAAAGGAACTGCACCCATTTACAGTCGCATTGTTACCTCTAAACGAAACCAAATGTCAGATTTTCCTGCGACATGCACACACCACAAAGTGTTGCACCACGACTGTATTATTGCTGGCTCAGTCTGCACGTGAACTTTTTCCATCAAATACTCTTTCATGTTTCTGCATCAGCAGTTTAGCAGCACTGATTGTCTGTTATTTATTTGCATGCTTGTCTGTTTTGGAGTGTGCTCCTGTGTGTGTGCATTAGGTCATTTTGCCATCTGAGTGGTAATTACTGGCGGCGTAGAAGCAGGGCAGAAGGCTGTGGGAAGGTCGGGACATTTGTCTCTGATCCAGCTCTGTGTTTGTGCATGTCTTTTTATTTCTGTAATTGCTCGTGTCTGATTTCTCGTCTTTTTACAGATATGCCAACTGTCACCGCACATTAAGCTCTTTTTAAAAGCTGGGGATATAAAACAATAGCGAGCAGAACGTGGGTTGAATAATTGGTCACACATTTCATTCGGTAATGCATCACTGGATAGGATCAGAGTGTTTCTGACTGGACTAACATCCGCTCCACATCTGTATCTGGAATCCAGCAAACCCACGAGGTACATTGACGTGGCAGCAAACCAAACAACTGAGAAAACAGTAAGAATAGCTAGTGTAACTCAAAGGTTCCATATGGTGGAAATCTACGGTTGCTATGAACTTGGAGATGCAATATAAAAGCTACGATAGACGATCTTTACTTCCACCATTCCTCAACAGCTAGTTAGCCTCCTAGCTTTACAGGCTAACTCCGAACTTCATGTAGCTCCACCCTCCCACTACTTCCAGGTGAAACATCGAGAATGAGCAGCTGCCTCATCAGGTTTATTTACTTTCTATAGCTGCTTCTGCTAACAATAAAATGTCTCAGCCACAAGCAAAACTCTGCAAGAGTGAATGGAAGAGTCTTCATGCACTCCCAGCATCTGAGCAACTGAAACCAAATGGATTGCTTTTATTTTTGAGGGCAATTTCCCCACAACAACAGGAAAATTCTCAGTGTTAGCATGTTGTGCAGCTAATGTGGCTGATACTAGCATTTTAGATGGTGTCTCCACAGGTCAGAGCTCTGTGGAAACTTGAATTTAAACCAGTAGACAAGGTCTGGGTGGGTTACTGAGTTTTCATGTTACCTGTAGTGCTTCAGTTAAACTCAGCTGCTGTTAGCATGTGTTAGCCTCTCTCCTGCTCTCTGTGCTCACATACATTGCATCTTAATACAGCCAAATTCACAATGAAGCTGTTTACATATTTTTCTAGAAACCTGTGGACCTGGAGTTGCTGAGATTGTACCCATCCAGATGCATCTTTAGTCACTTCTCCTCTGGAGAAGCAGCGCAGACCTGTGCTGTGAATTTGGAGATATTTCCCTGTACAATGATACTCAGAGAGAAAGTTAGAAGTCTCACACAATCAGCCATTCTGAGTCAGTCAGAGAGAGTTTTCTTCCTGAAGTAGGCAGGGACAGCAGTAGCTCTGTTACATTTAAAGGTACAGATACGGAAACAGAATGTTTAGAACAAACCCAGGAGTTCTGCAGTCATCTTTATAGTGTTTTCATCTAAATAACTGAAAGATTCACTGTGGAGACTCATTAATTTGCTGAAAAGGGGCACAATATGGGACCTTTAAACCCTGGGGAACGCATAGTTTGGGATTTGGTGCTACTTAAGAAGAAGACAAGTTACATAAATGCATATAATAATGATCAGAAATGATAGAACTTTGAAGTATATCTGACAGTAACAACAGATTTAGCTCATTTTTTTCTCAGTTCTGTCAGTATACATATGTGTGTTGAACCTCAGTGCTTCTGTGACAACAAAAATAAATGTGTCTGCAGCAGCTATGCAAAGCAATCATAATTTAGCCATTTTTAGTCTTTATTTTATGTTGGGTATTGTCTTTGTCCGCTGCTCGCGTTTAGATTACTGTGAGGTCCTTGTGATTTGACAAACTTTTCAAACTCTGAGTGTTTTGGTTTATTAACTTCAGCATTAGCAATCAAAAAACATAATTATGCTCAGATTATTACTGAGAAATGGAGCAATTCCTCACATTTAAGGAGTGGTTCTGTCTTTGTTAGCAGCTTAATTATTAATTTATCAAAATTGCTGTTGATTAATTCTCTGCTGATTCACTTTTAGTTAATCAACTGATTGTTTCAACAGTAAAACTGAAAATCTGTGCATCCACATGTGCCAACTAATGCTGTTTACTGCTCAGTTTGTTTGTGCCAAAGTTAAAAAATCTCTGCAGATGGATTAGAGTCTGAGGAAAAGTTTCCAAGCAGAAGCTGTTGTGGGTCCAGCAGTTATTTCCGGTAGTAATTCCTCACATCAGTAGGTATTTCCTGGAGGTGTGTTTGTCTCCTCCTCCACCCTTTCTCCTCCATCTTTTATTCAGCCCTTCACGCTTTCCTCGCTGTCTTATACTTCTGTGTGTCGTAGTAAATTCCTGCTCCAGTTATGAGGTGATTAGTCATATGGTATCAGTTTATTTTGCCGGTAATGGAAACTGCTCGCTGCCAAAAAACACCCCTCTGTCAGCTTCCCTGCTTCGTTCTCTCCCCCAGCTTTCCTCCTCGTATTTTTTCACTTCAATTTCCCTCCTTTTATCGCCGTTCTTTACTCCTCTCACCTCCTTCCTCATTGCTCCTTTAACCCTCCATCCTCATCACTTTTTTTCCATCTCCTCTTGTACTTTTTCCCCCTCTAATGTGATTCATTTTTTTCTTCCACATGTTTAGAGAAGATGACAAAATGCCTCGGCCCCTCCCAGCTAATAAACCAAACAGACTCAGGAGTCGCTTTTCCGCCCTTTTTTCGCCACTTTAAAAAAACAGCGAGCTGCATTAATTGAGACAAACAACCCCATCAAGTGAGTTGCATTAGAGCAACAGTTCGCTAAAATAACTCTGCCGGTTGTTCGCACGGCTGCCTCTGTCCGCTCTGATAAATATTCTTCATGCGTCTTGCTCTCGAAACAGGCTTAATGTTGTGTCAATTAGAGAGGGGGATGGTTAAGACGAGCGATAAACACTCACAGATAGACAGTCAGTGTTTACTTTTCCTGGCTGCTGGTCTGATTATGGAGGAATGTGAGGACGTCTCGGTCATGTCAGCGCTGGAAGGTTGCAGGCCGTTCATAAAAAAACACACGATAAACAGCGCAGTACGCTCTTAAAACACGAGAAAGTCCACGTTGAAATGGCTGTGGCTGCATCTGAGGTGCTAATCTTGTGTTTGTTTTTTAAATTTAGTGACGCACGTTCCCAAAAATCCCACAGTAACTATAGAAATAGCTGATAAGACTGCATAAACTCTGACATACATGAACCCAAAATGAACAAAAACCAATGCAGCAGCCAAAATAAGCTTCTGTATATCCAGAAGCCTCTCCTAAAAATGTAATGTGAAATAAACGTTACAATAATTAAGATGACAATAGAGAAAAAGCTGGCAGCATTACTTTATTACTCCACCAAGGAACGGCGGAGTTATGTGACGATGGGCAAACGTTTGTCTGTCTGTTCGCAACATTCCTCAAAAATGGATTAGTGGATTTCAATGAAATTTTCAGGGAAGGTCAGAAATGACACAAGGACCAAGTGAAGGGCAGTGAAGTGAATACTGACTGTACAACGCACCTGTCAGGCTAAAAGTTCACGGTTTAATTTGAAAACGTGACATAAAAATGAATATATATGGCATTTTTATATGAAGGTTGCATTGAATTTCTTATTTTGCACAGTGAATTTGAATATTTGAACAGCTTTCTATTCTACGTCTGCACTTACCAGTGGAATAATAGGAATAATATGAAAAAAAGATTTAATATCTTCCACTTTAACAGTACAGGTGAGATTTTAGAACCAGTCTTGCATCATTTGCTTAGTTTCCAAAGCTTGATGCAAGGTTTTTCCTCTTTAAAGATTTGTATGATAGTAGATAAGAAGAAAATTAATTTGCAGCAGTTCTGAGTTTTGATGAAAAGCAAGTTGGTTTTCTGCCAGTATTGCCAAATACCAACTGGCTCTCACATGTTAGAATTTGCTGTTTTTTCTGTCGTTAGCATCACAATAATTGGAATATTTTGGGGTTTGGAAGAACTCTTTTTGGATAAAAACAAGGCACTCAGTGATGACACCTTGTATGGAAAGCTGTTTTACCTTTTTAATAGTTTGATTGGATATTTACTGCAGACTTCAAGAACATTTCACTCTTACAGGAAAAATGGCGTCACTTTTACCATTCTCGTGTTTGTCATTCTAGATATCTACAATCTGCAGCTGAACAATGATTGGTATTATTTACAACTTCAAATATCTACAATTTCTATTTCAAAATGTCTAAATTCCCCTCAGTTCAAAATATCTCCACTTCCCTTTTTAGATTCTTAAATTAAGTTGGAATCAGTCAGAATGATGATGTAGATGCCTCAAACTGGAATTATGACTTAATTACAGAAACTGAGAACCACTATCCGATGGAAAGCCTCGCTTGAGCAGCATCATCACAACAGTTCGGACCAATCAAAACCACCGTTATAGATATCCGCACCTATTTTTACTGATTGCATGTGGTTTTGATTGGTCAGAATGATTCCAAAATGATAAACTCAGCTAATAAACATGCTATACACCCCTTTGTCTTGTTGTGGAGGATTTCTTTATCACCCAAGATTACCTAACTGATTAAAAACAGACTGAGAGACGAGATGAGGCAGGTGTGGAGCAACAAAAAACACCTCGCTGGCCATAAAAATTATGCAAAATCAAAGCTTTCTTCCTTGCTGAGAAACCAAAGTGTTGTTGCTGTTGTCCAGAAGACGTATTACAGCAATACTTCTTGGTAACAGTACAGCCTGTTTTCAAAGAGACCCTATCTGTTGTGATGTATTTGCTCTTAAATTACAGTCTTCTCGGAGGCGCAGCTTGATATTTGCTATCTAACTCGAAAGCATCCCAATCGTTTGTTTAGAAAATTAAAATTCAAGGATGTATGGCATTAAAAAAAATGGATTTAATGAGATGTTACCCTTAAAGTTTATTGACCCCTTTCTGCTCCGGCTGTTGAAACACAGCAGCTGGAATCTCACATGAATCCAACAACAACATTTAGCTGAATCCTGAAGGGTTGATTGGTGTGAATATAAACAGATGAGCACAGTTTTTCAAAGCCAGTTTGGGATTTGGGGTCATGTAGACGGTTCGAGTTCAAGGTGATGTGAATGTTGCAGGTTTTGAAATGGAAATGTGTGAGGGATCAACGCCTGTGGAAGGATGTAGATGGGAAATAGCATGTGTGCGACTTGGCGGGAGGCAGACGTGGCATACTAAAGCTGCATCTCATTAATGTAAGAGTGTGAGCTGCCAAACAAGAGGACGTCAGTGCCAGCAACACACAAACACAACACGCTTACTGTGGGGTTGTTTCTCAAGGACACAGTTGTTCTGTTGCCGTCTGCTGTTGGGCGAATCTGCCTCATCTCAGCTTGAGTGTAAACAGACCTCCCCACCCCTAACATTTCACCAAACAAGTTCCACCTCCAAAGGAAAAGATTGGAAAAGTCAAAGTTTTAGGGATTAAATTTGGACTTTTTAAACTTGAACTGAACCACATTTGAGAAGGAGTAGGAAAGAGCAGGGCCCAGCCTAACAGTCTGTGATTAGGTTAAGTAATCCTAAATGGTGTTTAAAAGCACTATGGGAGTTTAGCTAGCAATGGACACCATGACTAAGACCTTTGTGGCAGTTAAGGACGTCCAGCCAGAGCTAACAAAAAACCAAGATGTAGTTTTCTAGGACAGCTTTAGAGCGGCTACTAACATGCTTAAAGTTTATCTCTACACTCTTAGAAGTACAAGAGCTTAGGAGTTTACCTAGTAATCAGCACAGTGACAAAGACTTTTGTAGCGGTGAATGACTTCCAGTCCAAGCTCACAAAAAGACAATCCATAGTTTACTAGGACAATTTTCCCTCAGTAGAGGCTAATGACACAATCAGAGTTTGTTTTTGCACTCTTAGAAGTACAAGAACAGAGAGCATTGTGGGAGTTTACCAAGCAATCGACACAATGACGAAGACTTCTGTAGCAGTTAATGACTTCCAGCCTACGGTCACAAAAAGAACATCCCTAGTTTACCAGGACAATTTCTTATAATAGAGGCTAATAACACTCTCAAAGTTTGTTCCCACACTCTTAAAAGTAGAAGAGATACTTTGAGTGTCCCAACTAGAGATGTTAATGATTAAACCTTAATCGATTAATTGCAGTTAACAATTTAACTGATTTAAAATATTTTAACTGATAAGACAGAAGACAAAAAACATACATGTTACAAGGGAGGCGAATAGCCGCTTGGACTACAAGCAGTTCCGTGTTGGCAAGCTGAAACATTGTGGGAGTTTAGCTAGGAATGAGCACCATGACAAAGATTTTTGTGGCACTTAATGACCTCCAGCCAGAGCTCATGAAAAGAAAAGAGATGTAGTTTACTAGGACAGCTTTAGGGTGACCAATAACAAGTTCAAAGTTTGTTTCTGCACTCTTAGAGGTAGAAAAGCCTTAAGAAACCCATCGGGGTTCCTCAGCAACTACGAACGGTAATGATTAACTGTTAATTGATCAATTGCAGTTAAGAATTTTACTGATTTTAAATGTAATAACTGATGAAGTGAGAAGATGGTTTAGAAGTATGTTAGTACACTCTTAGAAGTACAAGACCAGATAGCATTTTCGGGGTTTAACTAGCAACGGGCACTATGACTTCTGTGGTGATTAATGACTTCCAGCCAGACCTGAAATAACGAGCTTCAGTTAAACAGGACATTTTTCTTATCATGCAATGGCTAATGACAGACTCAAGGTTTGTTTCTACAACCCTAGGAGTAGAAGAGTCTCAAGGAACCTTACGGGAACCCCCCAAAAGGTTTTTCAAGGAACCGTTTTGTTTGGTTTGGGGCTCTATTTGAAGCCTCTTTTTCCTGTTCTCTTTCTTCTTCTTCTGAATATTATAATAGCAATAGCATTGGGCACCATGACAAAGACTTCTGTGATCATTAAGGACTTCCAGACAGAACTCACTAAAAGATAAGGAAGGTATTTTACTAGACAATTTTCTGAAAATGACTAATGGAACTGAGACACTATTATCAGAGAAACCATATGTCTGTGGAAAAACGGCTTGAAAAATTGTCCACTGTGTGTCATTCATATTAATCGATTATTGATTGATGAAGTGGTGGACGAATGGCTAAAAAACTGTTCAAAATTTGCAGCTGTCCCAGTTTGGTGTAGAATTCTCTGCAAATATTTGAAGCTTTGACTGCAGGGGAAGATGGAAAAGCTTTGAAAAATTTAATATTAATAGGAAAATACAGAACACAGAAATTATTTGAATGAGCCAACTTCATGTCTGGGAAGCAGAAAACTGGGTCAGTTTATCTACCTGGACAATATATTGGCTATATGCAGAAAAAAACACGATAAAAAAACATTGGTATTTGTCTTCAAACATCCAAATGTTTCCAATTCTGCTTCGATTTATCTTTCCAGACACAGACTGTGATTGATCTGCAGGCGCTTCATGCATTTCCATCAAATATTTGATGTGCACTCGGCTGCTGTTAATGCCGAGCTTTGCGGCAAACAGATCAGAGCAGTCACGGAGGGGAGAGTTTAAAGAAAGAAATTTTCAGGACAGGGCGACGGCGTGACAAAAGTGAAACAGACAGAACACGAAGGAAGCACAGGAGGTCAGAGAATGTGGGATTATAGATCGATAAGAGGGTTTCAAGGCTGATGCTGGCACTTGTTTTCATGCCATAACATTTCTGGTGTCTGTCAGGAGTTTAATTCTCTTCACTGTGGAGCAGATTATGCATCGGTGTTTCGACCGCAGTGACGGCTCGGTGGCAGTTTTCATCCTTAAACCTTCAGCTGCAGCAGCTGTTTTTGTTTTGAGAAAAATAAGACTGTATATAGTTATAAGTAAATGTCAGTAGAAGGTAGCAGCACAACATAAACGATGCTTAAAGTCTTCATGGTGAAGGCGTAGATACGATTTTTCTAAGTTTACTTTAGCCTTAGTCTTACTTTCTGCTTTATCCTTTAGCTTTCTGTATAGAGCTGCATGATATGCAAAAAAGACATGTATGGATTATTTTGATGCTTGAAGTCTTAATGATGAAGGTGTAGAGAAGATTCTTCTTGGTTTTCTTCTTTAAGTGAAACATTGCACTTTCTGTCATCAACTTGATGCCATCTTTGTTGTAGTTCAAACCTCCTTTTGAATTTGGTTTATCCTGCTGAAAATTTACAGGAAATTGTGGATTTTAGCTGTAAATCACTTCCCTGCTACTGCTCTTCAATCTGTAATGTCAAATAGTTGTTTTGTTTCTGAGGGGAAACACTTGACCCAGAGTGGTTTGTACAGCTTCTGATCTGAGATTTAGAGTTAAATAATTTGCCTATACCAACGCTACTTGCAGTTATTATTGGTCTGTGGCTTTACGGCTTGTGTTTTTCATTGCTCACACCTTTGTGTACAGCGTCCGTTAGCACTGCTTGGCCTTTATTTGCAGCCATTTGGGAGGTTGGATTAGCTATTTTACCCATTTAGAAATGTCTACCCTTTGAAATTTCCCATTTTGTTATATTTTGGACTTGCTGGTTGTCAGTGCTGGCCCAAAATAAGGCTTTATAGCTACTTACAATCAGAAATTTGCTTCAATTAATGGTTTAAAAATTACATGTGTGAATCTGTGTTTTGGTATTTCTTGTGGTGATGCGATAGACTCCTTTTAATAAACTGTGCCTAAAGATACCAGAGCTTTTGATCCTTTTCGGTCATCTTGCTGCATAATGGACGTCCTGTAATGACTATTTTTCTGTCAGCTGTATTACAGATTAGTCGATTAATCTAAACATTTGATATTCACCCCAAAAACTCCCCCAAACTACAATTTATTTTAAGTTTGTTTTATTTTGACAACAAGAAACGGTCTAAAAAAATGTCATGACTCAACAATTGCACAGTTAAACAGAGTAAAAATATTCAACAGAGTAAAAATATTCATTATAACATATCAAAGTGGACAAAGTACAGCAGTGGTTAAAAATATTAGCTCTATCTCCTGTGAAGAAGGTAAAAAAAACAAGCACATTTGAACAAAACTAATGAACGAACCGCGACTCTGGATCATTAAAACAGTGGAGATCAAAGTCTGTATATGCACGACCAGCATGATGCAAGTTTAAGTGTATCACAGCTTTCAAACAGAGTCAATTCAAACTACTTTACATAAAGCAAAGGAATGAATTAGAGCAATGTTTAAAGTGCACAATAGAACTGTAAAAAATGTGGCTTCACCGCAGTGAGAGAGTGTTATTGATCGATCCGAACACACAGCTCTATATTCATCATATCAGCAGCAGATGACAGTCGGCGCCTGATTTGATAATTATTTTTTGGGAGGATAATAGGAGCTGTGTGTGTCAGTACAGCTGCAGGAATGGAGAAGAGAGTTTAGTGTCATGCCAATGAGAGAAAGTTTGCGAGAGGCGATTAAAAAGTTGTTTAGCTGCAGTAAAACATGGCTCAGTGTCCGTCCAGTGATCGGAGGCTTTACTCTGTCACTTCCATTAAACATGCCGTCCTCATTTCGCTTCTCTGTTCACCTCTGCTCTCTCTCTTTTCCTTTTCTTTCCCTTGCTCTCTCACTTTTTAATGCTTTTCTGTGTCTTCTTTTCCCGGCGATGCTCATCTCTCGCTTGGTTGCCGTTGCTGAGTTTCAGACGCTCTGCTTGCTGCACCTAAAGACAGACCGATCCGCTACACTGCTCAGGAAATTGGACCCTCAACAGTCTGTATATTGGAAATGAAATTCCTTTCAAAGGCCCAGACAGCGTCACACACACACTCTTTAGCCCACACACAGACATCTACTGGGGTTTGAAGGCAGGCGTCGCTGGTTTTAACTATAGAGTCTTATCTGCTGAACTGCTATCAGTAGTTTAAAGATAGAGCTGGCAGAGCTGAGTCACAGCTCTTCCTCTCTCTCCCGGCTGTTGTCTTTCTGACAGTCGGCGTCGCTCGTCCATGTGTGCTGCCGACAGATAAGGCATTGATGTTAATTACAAGACATGTCGCCTGTCAGAGGGAGCCAGAGAGGGAAAGTCGTGCACGGAAAACGAGACCGTGCGCTCAGACTGACAGGATTTTTTTCCGGCGTCGACACGAGAACTGATTGTTGCAGGTGCTTGTAGCTGCTGTTGTAGTCGAGAAACCGAGACAGAGTCGTGACCGAGACTTCGAGGGGTTGAAACCGAGTCGAGACTCAAAGGCCAAGGCATGTTTTCTGCACTAAAAGCACACCGACTACCAACAGAACAAGTGGTGCTTAACACAAATGTTTGTTATGAGGAGAGACTGTATAGACTAGCGTAGATCTGGAAGATGGGGCATTGGCTTTGGTGGAGAACTACAACAGTAAAACTTTGATTCATCTACGGTTCCCATGTGTACGAACTATGGGTAGGGATGTGTATTGATCAACTACAATCCTTTGCACCATAAACTGCTGTTGTGGTCTTAAAAACGCTTTAAAAAGTGTCTTTGTCTCAGGCCAAGGAAAAAATGATGACCCTAAGACCAAGATCTTGAGTACTACATCAGTTCTTGTAACGAAAATTGGTTGTTTAACAGTGTCAAATTTACGAGATTGATCATTTTCGTGTTTAATACAACTTGGATCTCACTTTTTCCAGTTAAGATGATGCTAACTGAACATGACAATATCATGTCTCGTTTCGATAAACCACATCTGGACCCAAAGAGTGGATTTGATCGGTCGAATTTTCAGTAGTAATTTAAATTCCTTTAAAGATTGTATAAAATCAGGATGTTTGATCTTTGTATAGTTTCTTTTAACTAACATTTAAACAGGTTGCTTCCTTTCTACATACGCATGTTGTAAACAGCAGCAGTTATATGGTTCACTTCCAAGATTTTGTTGCATGGTTCACCTTTATTGATCAACATCTCACAAGTTTTGAATAAGCCTCCTAAGGGGAATTAATAAGATTTGATCCAAAGGGTTGATTTAGTTTACAATTTAGCATCACCAGTTCCTCTAAAAAGGTGAAAAACAATTCTAGCTTATAATGGCAGGATAATTTTGGTGTTGTTTGTGCACTCACGGCCTGATAACATTGGTGCTTCAGATCCAGTTATTTTGACTTTAAATCTGTACTTGAGCAGCATGGGTTTAATTGAGGATGTGGACCTGTTATCTCCGAAGGACTGAGCACATTGCATAATACCGGCTAAGCGTTCATTTGCAAGTAAAAAAGACGTCTAGACGTTCTAAATATAGTCCCATCTGTAGGTCCACTAAAATGCTGTTGATAGTGCGGTTACGTGAAACCTGAAATCTTGACCTGCAAATTACTAAATCACTGCTTTCTGGTCAGTGCAGCTCCAGAGGAAGGTGGAAAGACACGTCGATTCAAGAAACCTGCACAAAATGTGAAGTGCTATCCACTTTAAAAATGCTACATCTCTGCAATCCAGTTTGAAATGTTTGAAGTTTTGCAGCCGGCTGTTTGTGTTTGTTCGTCAGTCGCCTTTCTACCTGTTGTTCGACTCCCGCAAGACCACGGCTCGCCTCTGTACTTGCATTACAAAGACACAGTGTGTGTCTCACTGTCTGTCAGGCTGACAGTCTGAGCCATCATGAGAAGCCCTCCCGAGGTGGTTAACGTGCACACTCGCGCACATGCACGAGTGTGAGTGTGTGTGTGTGCTGCAGTGTGTGACATTTTCTTTGTGGGACCTTTTTCATCTGATGAGTTAAAGTGGATCAGGAGGAAGCGTTCGGCATCGACCGGTGGATTCACTGTATGTTTGTGAGTTACCAGATATTTATTGCTCATATTTCCCTCCTTTACAAAGCAGCTTTATGAAAACTCACAAGAAATGATCCAAATCAAATCCTTGAATGAAGCTAAATGCTCCAGCAAATACATGTCCTCGCTGCTTTTTATTATTAGTTTTCTTGTTGCAAATCTGTCATTAGTTCTGCTCAATAAGAAAGAGGGTCAATGGCAGATATAAATAATGCACAGAAGTGTTACTGACCTTGATGTGAAGATGCCCAGGTTTTAAAAGCCTGCATAATAGTGTACTAAACTGTCAAAGACCTTGATATTAAGGCGCAAAAGTATCAATAGCCTGAATATTAACACATAAAAGAGTCAATAAAACTGGATATTAGCGCGCAAATGTATCAATAACCCATAAATTAATGCACAAAAGTGTCAGTGACAAGGTTAATAATGGTTGAAAGTGTCAATAACCTGGACATTAATGTGCTAAAATATCAATAACTTGGATATTAACATACCAAAGTGCCAAAAACCTGGGTACTAATGCATAAATGTATCAGTAGCCTGGATATTAATGCACAAAAATGTCAATAGCCTTAATATTAACACATAGACGAGTCAATAAACCAGATATTAAAGCACAAAAGTATCAATAACCCAGATATTCATGCATGAAAATATCAATCTGGATATTAAACACCAAAAATGTCCAAAATGTGGATAGTAATACTAGTTAAAGCATCAGTAACCTGAAAATGATGCACAAAAGTCTCAATGACCTGGATAATTTTGGTCAAAAGTGTGAATAACTTGGATATTAATGTATAGAAGTATCAATAACTTGGATAATAACATACAAAAGTGCCATAAACATGGGTGCTAATGCACAAAAGTATCAGTAAGTTGGACATTACTGTGCAAAAATGTAAAAAATCTGGACACTAATGCACAAAAACATCATAAATCTGTGTACTATTTGTGTTCGCATCAGAAAACGCTATTTATTTCTTCCATTTAACTCCTACACACAGCAGCTTTCTGGTTGCCTGAAAACTTGACAGAAAAGATCCAAATCAAATCCGTTAAATTAGTATAAAATGCTCCATTGACTGTTCAGAGATGGCACTAGCAAATACATATCCTCGCTGTTTTTATCAGTGGTTGTTGCAAATCTGTCATTAGTTGTACTCAATAAGAAGCAGGGCTGATGCCAGGTGCATTCTTTCCATTATTTCTGTTGTTAAATTGCTCTTAAAATTCATTCCTAGATGATATTAAGAAAGATTTGGTTCAGCGCCTTCAGAACTGTAATTTCCTCTGTAGCAAATTTGCCAATTTATCCTCTCAGCTGTTGGCAGCCCTGAACTGGAATCCCCATTAACCTTGAGGCTGAGTCATTTTGGCAAATTCCCATTAACCTCCAGAATGAGTTGTTTGGCGAATTCCCATTAACCTCCAGCATTAGTCGTTTATCAGACAATGCAGGAGTGTTCATGGGAGGGTTCAGAACTTATTTCAGGCTCATTCGGAGATATTTTTCTCTCTCGTACAGGATGATTACTAAAACTAGGGGTGTGTAAAGTCAGCTGAGCAAAACACATTGGAACAGCAGGTTTTGCATACTTTATGGGCTGATTGCTGTAGCAGTGGCAGAAATTAAAGGCAGATTTTATATTAAGTTCAGTTCCTCGGGCTTCCATGTTCCCCTTATGTCTGCATTGGAAGCAGTGGTTTTCAAAGTTTTTCTGCCATGTCTTTCAGGAATCAGAAAAAGTTTGTGCATCTCAAAGTACATAAATCATATTAATTCAACCTAATTTTACCCCAGATTTCTCCCACTGGTCCAACTGTTGTAAAAATATGTGGGTTAAGCACCTTGAAACCTGTTGAAACCTCAAAAGACTGGACAAGTCCCACTAAATAACTGTTGTCACCAATTTGCACGAATGTTTAGACTTTCAGGCAACCCTAATATGTTTTTGCATAACTTTTGTTAATGCCAAGCATCCACACTACTCCTGTGATTTAGGATTCCTAAAAGAGGGAATTTTGGGAACTATAACACAGACAACCACACATGCATGCTGAAAGTGGTAAAAACCTAGATACGAATGCACAAAAGTATCAATAGCTTGAATATTAACACAGAAAAAATGTTAAAAAATGTGAATATTAGCACACAAACGTGTCAATAATCTGGATACTAATGCACTAAAGTTTTAATAAACTGGATAATAATGCACAGAAGTGTCAGTAACCATGACATTAAGACACCATAGTGTTAAAAACCTGGATATTGCTTGACAAAAGTATCAATAACCTAGATACTAGCGCACCAAAGTATCATAAACCTGGATAGTAATGATCAAAGTTATTAATAACCTTAATATTATCCCTCAAAAATGTTTATAGTATGAATATTTACGTATGAAAGGGTCAAACCTTGGATATTAGAGCTCAAAAGTGGTACAAACCTGGGTATTAAGATGAAAAAGTGTCAACAACCTAGCTATCAATGCACAAAAGCATCAATGGCCTGAACACATAAGAGTCAATCAGCTGGATATTAAAACACAAAAGTATCAATAACCTGAAAATTAATGCACAAAAATGTCAACAACTCGGATAATAATGTATAAAAGTGTCAATAACTTGGATATTAAAATACGAAAGTGCTAAAAACCTGGGTACTAATGCACAAAAGTGTAAATAATCTGGATGCTAATGCATAAAAATATCAGTAACCTGGATTTTAACATACAGAAATATCAATAACTTGAGTATTAAGGCACCAAAGTTTCAAAACCTAAATGTTAACAAACAAAAGTATCAGTAAACTGGATCTATGAACAGTGTCAGAAACCAGAATATTAATGTGTGAAAATATCAATAACTTGGATATTAATGTAGAAAAGTGTCAATGACGTAGGTGACCTTTGCTCAAATTTGAAAACATTTCAAGATCAAGATCCTTAAATATTAGTAAAGTTTTATCTTGATTTAATATTGCAGTGAGAAATGACAGGGGCAACAAACACCCAGAAACTGTGTGGATTTCAGAGGTTTTAATGTGAATATTTTCCTGTTTCTTCCTCTGTGACAGTAAACTCGATATCTTTGGGCTGTGGAAAAAAATCACAGGCTTTTAGAAGCACGATTGACATTTTTCACCATTTTATGACTAAATAACTAATCGATGCATTGAAAGAGTAAAGGACAGATTAGTCAACAATGAGAATAATGGTAAATACCAGCCGTTAGAGCTGTGGATGGCTGTTTTCATGTGTGATCGACTGCTGAACTGTCCAGTTTATTCCCTTCTCTATTGCTCACTATGAGCTGGATCGACTTCCAGGCTTCTCGGTCAATATGCTATATGGGATGTGAATTGGATTTAGCTGGTAATTCACTCAAACTTGAAAACTGACAGTCGTAATAGGTTGTAAACCCCATGAGACCCTGTAAATGATATCAGGGTGGAGCTGACGGATGGCTGTGCCCTGATGGGTCACTTACAGTACTTCATTTATGCCCCTTTGAGTAACAAGTGGCATCAGAGTGCATAAACCAAACAAAATTGTCATCTCAGCCTGTCGCTGCCCATCTTTCTCTGGTATATCGTAGCCTGAGTTTAGTGCCATCATACAGCAGCTTATTGAATCAACCAGAAGCCTCAGAGAGTAAGAAGAGATTAGATTACACTCGGAGCATGGGCTCTTTTTCTATCCTGCTCAGCGATGTGTGTCCATCCAGCCGGGTTGTGTAGCACTAATTTAACCATGCTTATACACCCCCACACATGTAGACATATACAAGAACCACATCTGAAGGAGGGGACCGGTTTAATCGAGGGTCAGCGAGCATGTGAACGGAAATCTTTATACAAACAAATGGAGGACAGAACATATGAAAGATGGTGAAGGAGAAAAGTGATAGAAGAAATGCAAGAAGAGATGGAAATGCATGAGTTCCCTGCAGTCGGCATCAGGCATAGAAATTTTTGGAAAAGGTACTGATGCTATTGTAGTTTAGAACCTGAATGCTAATGCACTAAAGTATCAATAGACTGAACAATCAGGCTCAGAACGGTTAATGATCTTGATGTTAAGAGAACAAAATTTAAAAACCTGGATACTAATGCACAGAATTGTTAAATTATGGATATTAATGCACAAAAGTATCAATAACTTGGATATTAATGAACGAAAGTGTCAGAAACCCAGATAATAACACATAAAAGTATCAGTAACGTGAATGCACAAAAGTAACAATAACCTGGATATTATTGGATAAAAATATCAGTGACCTGGATATTAACTCACAAAAATATCAAGAGCCCGGATACTAATGCACAAAAGCATCAGAAACCTGGATAATAACACATCAAAGTATCAGTAACATGGATATTAGCACTCAAAAGTGTCAAAAACCTAGATGTGAATACACAAACGTGTCAAAAGTCTGGATATTACTGTACAAAGGTGTCCATAACCTGGATATTAATGCACAACAGTGTCAAAAACCTACATATTGACACATAAAAGTATTGATCACTTTGATATTCTTACATTATTGTGTCAAAAGCCTGTATACTAGTGCACTAAAGCATTAATATATTAATATATTAATATTAATATACAGAAGTATGAATGGCATTGATGTTAAGACACCAAACTTTTTAAAACCCCAGTTACCAAAAATATCAACCTAAATGTCAGTCCCCAAAAATGTCCAAAATGTGCATATTAATTACCTGGATATTAATGTACAAAAGAAGCAATAACCTGGATACTAATGGACAAAAGTGTCAAATACCTTATGCAGATATTAATAACCAAAATATTAATCTACAAAATCGTAAAAAATCTGCATCTAAATTCACAAAAGTATCAATAAGTTAGATATTAACATGAAAAAGTGTCAGAAACATAGATATCAATGCACAATAGTGTCAAAAATCTGGATATTACTGCACAATGGTGTCAATAACCTGGATTTTAACATACAAAAGTATCAGCAACTTGGATTTTAATGCACAAAAGTGTAGAAAAATTAAGACATTACCAAACAAAACCATCAGTAACCTGGCAGTGTGTGAGTTCCCTGCAGGCAGGTGTAGAGAGTTAGTGAGATTTCCACAGCGACATCCGTTCAGCATTCAGCTGAGGGCTCAGCCAGGAGGATAAATACAATCAGTCCTAGTAGCTGCACGGCCAAAACACCCCGTTCTCTCACATTTGGACCAGAGAACTTCCTCGTGCTGCATCCTAAAGCCAACCTGGTTCTACTCCTGAAGTCCAGATCAGTGTGTTTACAGCCATTGTTTTACTTGTTCTACTCCTGGTTGCTTGGTGAAGTTACGCTGTTGGAAAAAACAGGACGTCTTTGATCATAACAATCTGCTTTTCACACATTTGTTCGAGGTTCTTTTACTAATTTAAATTAAGGGGAGAAAAGAGCTGTATTTTTGTTTGCTAGTTTGATCAAAACCTGCTTGATTTGTTGTCTCCTGGTGCCAGAATGAACTTTTTTTTTTTTTTTTTTGAAGGCTTTGCACAAGATGAATTCCAGCCGGTTCAGAAAGTTAAATGCGAATATTTTCTGGTTTCTTTCCACCTGTATAACTGAAAACTCAATATCTCAGAGTTGTGAACAAAACAAGACATTTGCCATATTCTTTTGGGAAATGTTGGTCATTGTTTTTCACCATTTTCTTGTATCTATAGATCAAATACTAGTCAGTTAACCAAGGATATTCATGCACAAAACTATCACTAACCTACTTATAGATGCACAAACTGTCCACCTGAATTTCAGTTGCTAAAAGTCTCAAAATCCTGCATAGTAAGGTATAAATGTGTCAAAAACCTAGATCCAAATGGACAAAAGCGTCAAAAATCTGGATCTTAACATACAAAATTATCAATAGATTGAATATTAATGCATAAAAATGTAAATAACTTGGATCTTAACATACAAAAGTATCAATAAACTGGATATTAATGCATAATAATGTAAATGATCTGGATATTTACAAACAAAAATATCAATAAACTTGATAATAATGGACAAAAGTATCACTAGCCTGGATCTTAACATACAAAAGTATCAATAAATTGCATAATAATACACTTAAATGTTAATAACCTGGATGTTAACAAACCAAAGTATCAATAACCTGGATATTAACATAGAAAAATATCGATAAACTGTATATTTATGAGTAAAAGTGTCAATAGCCAACATACCAAAGTTTAAATAACCTGGATACTAACATAGAAAAATATCAATAAACTGGGTATTAATATACAAAAGTATCAATACTTGTGAACAAAAATCTTGGGTTTTGGGGAACACTGATCAACATTTTTCACCATTTTCTGAAATTTATAGAAAAACAAACTAATCAGATAGTTGAGAAACTACTTTACAAATTAATAAATAGTGAAAATAATGGTACAGGACGTCTTTGATGGCAACAATCCGTTGTTTTGTTTTTTTTTTCTTTCCTCCTTTGACAGTGAACTAACTATCTTTGGGTTTTGTCTGACATTTTTCACATTTTTTGACTTTTTATAGATCAAACAACTTATCAGTTTACTAATTAAATAGGAGTAGGAATCTGCTATATTTTTGTTTTCCAGTGAGAAGATTGATTTATTGTCATATAAAATGTGGATGGTGGTGCCAGGATAAACCATTTTGGAGGTTTTGTTTTTGATGAATGCCACCCTGTGGTCCCTCCAGGGTTAGTATGGCTGGATTGGACGATGATATTTGGTTGCAGAGCTGCTGGCCAGGTTGAAAACAATGTTTAGTGAAGGTGTTTATGAATTGTGTGAAGGATTTGGGGATAATTGCTATCCTGATGGGATGGACTCTTCCAGGATGACAATGCTCCCATTCACTGAGCATTAGGAGCCACCGAATGGTTTCCGGATTCCAACCCAACTGAACACATCTGGGAGATTTTGGCGCCAGATGATGGAATACCTTCTGACTGAATGGTGTTTATCCCTCCAGTAGAGTTTGAGAGACTTAGAGAATCAGTGTTAAGGAATCTGAAGCTGCTCTGACCTCAGTAAGTTTCAGACTACATCATGTTGCCAAGGAGTTTGCTAACAGCTAGCTTGAGCTGTTGTTTTGGCTCAGTTTTATAATTTGCTTTTTGGTTCAATTAAAAGTGCGTAAAAATAGCTGTTAAGAGTTGTCGTCGTTGCTCTTTTGTAAGCCCATTTTTCACCTCTACAAACTCTGCACATCAACTCTAGAACGATGTTTCACCATACTGAATGTATCTTCCAACATCTTGCTCTTCTGTATACCATTTCTGAGCCATGCTGCATTTATTTTATCAAGAAATTATGCCATATTTTGCTCTCAATTTCTTTAGTTGTGACCTCTCGGCTCTGTGGAAACACTACCTGCAGTTCAGCCGAAAACTTTTAGAATTTTAGTCACGTGACTGGTGGTCTCAGCTGAGTCAATCATGACTTCTTGGTTGCATCAAGGAGTGGTGAATTTTTTAGTTTTTACAGAATCTGATAGAAACAATTTTTGCAATTTTTAAAAAAAATGTCATTTGCAGAATAAAGGGATTTTGATGAAAAATGATAATTTAAAGCATAGATTTGATTGTTTTTCTTGACCGAATTGCACGTTACACATGACACGTTCAAGGACCATTGAAAAGTTGAAAATCCAACAGTTTTTTCAAGGTTTTTGGCTCTAGTTTTTTACAGAATCTGGTGCGAATGATTTATTTTGGAGAATCTTTACATGAGATGAGCACAATAAAGTAATTTTAATGGATTTTAAGCTTAAAATTGGCTGCATTTGCTGACGAAACAGCTTATGACAGATGAATAGTTCAAGAACTGTCTGTTTTTACAGTTTCCTGCTCCAATAAATGGTGTGTTTTCTGGTGATTTTTCTGAAGATTGCAGGCCTTTCAAAATACTCCATGGGATTTAGAGTTCATGGCTTAACTGATCTCTTGATGCGTGTTTCTCAGTCAATTTTTTTTTTGACATAGTGACCCCTAAAATCTGTTTGGGTCATCTCCACTGGCATCAGTTATGTTCTGTTTAGTTTCTGACAACATACTTTGAGTGTGAAAACTTGTTGCAGGACTTTCTTAGGTGGAGGTTCTTCTTACGTGTCTTGAGGAGCGCTTGCTGCTGATGTTGTTGGAAATGGAAACAGGCGGCGTGGCTCTTTAGCAGTCACATCCTGTTCTTGGACGACTTGCGGCATGTGATCTCCAGAACCCATGAGAACGGCAGCTTAAGTGGGTTTTGAAGCGCCTTGACAGTGATTGATACCAGCAGGGAGCTCTGAATACAGACCACACCGCTGGTCCTTATCAGCGACACATCCAGCTCCAAAGCAAGATGTCAGCTGTTTGCGGAGGCAGCGAGGACGTGGTCGGACTGCAAGTGTGGTGACAATCTCGAGACTTTTCCACCGCTGAGGAGCTTCAGACTCATCTTTGATGCTTCAGAAAGGAGCTGGAGGCTTGAGATTAAACACTGGACACCTCCAGTCACACGATTCACTGGATTAGTCGCACAAAACCTCCAGAGCAGCAAACTGCAGAGAGATGGATGAATAGTTACCGTAATTGTTATTATGGTTCTTTTGCTGCGGTGCATCTGTCTGTGCAGCGTCTCCGTGCTCCTTTTCTGGTCTAATTGTTTCTAAACTGCCGAGTTAGAGGTCTCAGAAGAGCGGCGGTGTGATTGAAAGCAGCACATAGCGACTGAATCACAACAGAGGAGCTTCGTTTTCTCGTTAGCTTTACAATGCAGAGTGTCTGTCCTCTCAGTGAAGCCTGATGTCGATAGAACCACCTCAGGCCAATCGTTTCTGCAACAGAAGCTGCTAATTGAAGCCGAAATGTGAAATAAATAATTAGCAGCACAAAGAGACGGACTTGCAAACACAGAAAACAGCATGTCTGGGTCGTAAACACTCGCCTCTGGGTGACATTTTACGGACACTAAGCAGTTTTAAGGTCTTACTCTGAACGGCTTTCAGAAAGCCAAAGAGCTGAATGCACAGTTTCATCACCACTCGTCTACTTTGTAAGATAACTCGCTAAAGTAAAGTTAAACTCCCTGAATGCAAGAAGTCATGAATTAAATAATTAAACCCATGACCTGGATTCAATACTGTATTTGAGAGATCTTTGATCCCACTTCTCGAGGCTCTGCTGCTTCTCATTCTGTCGAATTTCCTACAATATTCCTTCTTAGATAACAGATAAATCCAGTGAACTTTTATAGAAGCTCAAGTCTCACTTCACGTTAAATCTCCAGGACTTGTTCTTTAATTGATTTTTATACTGTTTGAGTATTTTCTATGTGGATTGATCTGCTGTATGTTGATGTTTGAAGGATTTTTTTTTTTATCTGTTTGAGCAGATTTGGAGTGCAAAATGTAGTTTTTTTCATAGAACCTGGTGCAGAGTCTTTATGCCAGGCAATTTTTTAAAATGAGATGTTGCAAAGAGTGATTTTTCATAAAATATCTTTATTTTAGGTGTAGCGTGTGACAGGTGAGTGGTTCAAAGAGCGTCTGAAAGTTTAAAATCTGATCATTCTTTCTGTTTTTACGGTTTCTGGCTGGATAAATGGTGCCATTTTGGCAATTTTTATAAAGATAACAATCCAGCGGGGTTTGGTTTTGTTAGGGATATATTATTCAGTGGACCAGTCTAGAAACTGAAGTCTCATTTCACATTAAATCTTCAAGACTTATACCTTAGTTTATAATATTTTTTTCCCCAGTGATTGTTGTAGTTTTGCAAAACTGAAAATCTGTAAAAGAACTATTTAACAATTATTTTAAAAAGCTCATTTTTACAGTGTAGTGTCTTTGCTAGCTTTGTAAATAGCCCACCATGTGTTGCTTGTAGTTATGAACCTGCAGAAAACCACTTTCACAAAGTATTTTATTGTCTTTCAGCTCATTTTTTTTGGTTCTTTACTCAGAGTTTACTATTTCAGTTCGGTCTTATAGTTTTAATCCACAAAATCAGCAGTTATGAAAAACAGTGGATATTTAGAGGGTAAAAAGACAGATATTTTTCTTAGCTGTTGGTGGAGACCAAAAGTGGAGCTAAAAGATTGAACTTCACCTCTTTAAATCGATGTTGATGACTTCATAGGATGATAAGAACTTATTCTGCTGCACGTAAGTGACCCACAGTCTGTTTCAATGACAAATAACATAAACTGAGTGGCATCAAAAATAGTTTTTTGAAGAAGCTTTGTTCTGTGAAATGCATTTACTGGTGACATTTAAACTTTAAAAAGTGCATTTCATACAAACAAAGTTTGGGGTCGCTCAGGCAATTCCATGTTTTCCATGAAAACTCCCACTTTTCTCCATGTGCTAATATAACTGCACAAGGGTTTTCTAATCATCAATGAGCCTTTTAACACCATTAGCTAACACAATGTAGCATTAGAACACAGGAGTGATGGTTGCTGGAAATGTTCCTCTGTACCCCTATGGAGATATTCCATTAAAAATCAGCCGTTTCCAGCTACAATAGTCATTTACCACATTAACAATGTCTACACTGGATTTATCATTCATTTAATGTTGTCGTTATTGAGGAAAAACTGCTTTTCTTTCAAACATAAGGACATTTCTAAGTGACCCCAAGCTTTTTAACAGTAGTGTACATCTTCTGACAGTTCAGGAAAAACTCGTTCTTAGTTGTCTTGATCTAAAAAAAATCAGTTAAAGCAATGGATATGATGGAACACCAGGAGAACTTTTGAATTGTTGAGAAGCAGGCCTGAGCACTTCTGCCCCTCTGTCAGGTTTTGACTAATATCCCGGATATATTTGTCCTCCTGCTCCTATAATGCACTCAGCTTTTATCCACCGCCTGCCCTAAAACTGAGCTGGATGTGCACAGTCCAGCTCTTCTGTGACTAAAGGGGCCAAATAATTTATGACTTCTGGGAGTTTCTCTAAAGTCCAGTGGGTTTTTGTTCCAAAGCAGAGAACAGCCTCCAAAATGAAAGTGGAGGGAAAGCCAAAAAATCTTATCACGGCGTAATGGTGGAGTCGCTGGTATTGATCAACAACCTCCATCAACCTGAGCAGATATATTGTGGTCATTTCTCCTCGATGGGGCCCAGTAGAAATCTTCCTTATTGCCCCCTTAAAATATAGATGACAGGTGTTACTGAAATATGATGCGTCCCTGTCTCCCCGTCTGTAAACTGCTCAGTCGTAAAATTAACATTTTGTCCAAAGCACAGCTTGACTCGGAGGATCTGAGCAGAATCCTTCAGTGTTTCTGACTCAGCCCGAACCAAGTGAAACACACCAAGAAGGAAAACTAATAACCAGCGCTTTTCTTTTTGCTGTAGTACAACACATTTTACCCTCCTGCACCTCAGCGTTTTCCGTCTGTCGCATTTTTACTCGCTGTGGGCTCATTTTTCACGGTAATAAAAAGTGGAAACAACAACTCTGGACGACATAAATCAATGAAATTAAAACATTACGGTGGTTTTTCTTTCAGTTTTTCACTCGTCTGCACTACGTTGTTGCTGAGTTTGCTAAAGACTGTTTTCAGCTGTTGTTTTGACTATATTTATATTTAGATTATGCATTTTGGCACAATTATAAGATTGCTTTTCAGTGCAATGTAACATCCTGCTACTCTGTGGAAACAACAGAGAACTTTACATGATATAAAGCATTAAAATGTAAACATGATGTTGGTTTTTGTTTTAGTTTTTCACTCATCTGTACTATGCTGCCACTAAATTTGCAGAAGTTCAACTTGAGCTGTTATTTTTGCTCATATTTAATCATTTATAATTAGCATTATGGCACATTATAAGTATGCTTTTTCCCTGTAGCATAAATTCCTGCACCTCTGTGGAAACAACAGAGAACATTAGATAACATAAGTCATTAAAATTAAAACACTGTGTTGGTTTTTATTTTAGTTTTTCACTCGTCTGTATTATGTTGCCACTGAATTTTTTTAAAACCTGTTGTTTTGGCTCTATATTTAAATTTAGATTATACATTTTTGCGCAGAATCCATAGATTTCAACACTCAGGTTTTAGACACCAAAGATGGATTTTTGTCCTGTCAGACTACAATAGATTTTTACAGTTTACACAGCGATTGTAAAATACAGTAAATGAAAGTGATAGTTGCTTTAATAACTTTACAGAGTTATAAAAGTTACAAAGTCACCCATGGCTTCATGAATGTGAAGAGGATGCAGAATCTGGTTAGGGCAAATATCTCGTTTTTGGCAAAGTTTTGATCAACATTGTGATTTTTACGCTTAGACTTGGTTGAGTTTCTCAACAGAACAGCGCATGATTAGTTCAAGGATTGTCAAAAAGTTGGAAAATATGACAATTCTTTTACTTTCTGTAGCTACTTGCTCTATAGTTGTGGTAAAAACTTTAGAGAAACAACCACAAAATTGAGAAGAAAATGAGATAGTTAGAACTACAAAAATACAGAATACATAGAATTCAACACTAAAGTTTTACATGCCAAAGACGGTTTTCTTGCCATGATTTTTGTTGAGTCCGTTATTGCAGATTCCCGTCAGACAGTTAGGGTTGGGTTTGGGGTTAGAAAATTCTTTCTGCTTTTGTGGTTTCTGGCTCAAATAAATGGTGTCATTTTGGTGATTTTTTTTTTTTTTTTTAAGAAAATTGACATTCCTTTTAACCCTTTGATGCACAACAATTCCAATGGAAAATGTACATCTCTTGACCCACACTGCGTGTCAAAGGGTTAAACGTGCCGGCGGGGTTTGGGATTCAGAGGGTTAACTAATTAAGTTTAAGCAGGACAAATGGGGACTTCTCAGGTGCGTTAACTCAAGTACGAAGCAAAAGAAATAACAGTTCTCAAGGTGGCAGTAAAGGAGATTGATTCAGCCGCTCGCAGTTACACGAGTGCACAGGTAGCACACAAAAGACAGATTCACAGATATTAATATTTATTCTTCTATCCCTCTCCGGTGCCAGATTTCATAATTAGCTCCAAGTCAACTCCCTAACAGCTTCTCTCAACGCTCCCGATAGATCCAGGTTGATTATTTGATATTAAAAAGTCCGGCGCCACTTTTTAGAAAAAAATAAGCTCCGGATGGATGGATTAAATAGCCAGGATATTCTGCTGGAGCCTCTTAATGAGTTTCTGAACGCCCAGAGGAAAGAGGATATGGTGGAGACAGAGAGGATTTAATAAGACCACCAACGGAGAAGCAGGGAAGAGATGAAGAGCTGCAGGATTGGACTTTGTTTCACCTCCTGAACCTCATTATGGAAATGGAACCACGTCTCTGATTGCTCGGCTGCATATGTATTCATACAGGTGTGTGTTGTGTCTCCGGGCTGCAAACAGAAGCACCACTGATCCTCTAATGTAAAGGATTTTATAGTTTTTGTGGAAACAAATTAGTCATCCGCAGACAGACGGAGCAAAAGGGCACCTTTTTAAACTTAATGAGTCTCATTTAGCTCATTGAAATCTGAGTTGTTTTGTTCTCAGCAGACTGAAGAGTTTTGCAGGTAACTTGAGTGGTTTGGGTGTTTTAAATCAGCTAAAACCACCTTAAGGTCACATTTTTGTGGTTTCTTTTGCTAAATTAAATGTGTATTACATTTACCTGCTGGAGCTATCGGCTATTTAACAAGCCAGCTGCCGAGATTCTATTTCTATTTTAAATAGTCACTAGACTGAAAATTCTGCTGCTGTATTTTGAATTAATTTGACTGTTTTGTTCAGAAAAATTGCAAGAAAATTGGTTGGAAGTGCATCAGAACTACCACAACTGTGAGGACATCATTAAATGAATGATGTTTGCTTCGAAAAAACAAAACAAAAAGTGTTTTAAGGTCATTTTAAAACACCAACGCACTGAACAGCAGCAACAACAGCAACAGAAATACTTATTTGCTTTGTAATGAGTGCTCTGTACAGTCAGGTGGTTTCTCACCTTTTCTGTCATCTTATTTGTTAAAACACTATTTGCTCCACAAAGAGCAGAGAACAGAAGTGGCTCCAATTTTAGTCACCTTTCGTAAAATAGTGGGTGAATGTTGTCTAGAAAATGTCTGGCTTTTCCTCTTGTGTTTGTAGTTTTTAGTGAAATGTCTCAACAGCTTTTGGAGGGGTTGTCATGATAAATTAACATTTACATTCTTCTCATGATTAATTCTTGGGAATTCTGATCATTTCTTACCAACATGGCTGTTCCCTCTAAATGCAGTCATATTTTAATCAAGAGAAAATTTAAATGTCTTTCATTTGGTCTTACAAAGAAATCCGTGTGTGAGAATCCAAGCTGAGAAGAAGCTTAGGAGTTATAAATATTCACATCAACATTGACATTGTGATGAAGCCAAATAAGCCTAATTAGCTTTGAATGTCATTTGATAGTCTGCTTTCCAATTGGGACTAAAAATAATATTAATTGTCCGTTAATTTGACAGTGATGACCTTCAGAAGTTATTCTATCCTTCTAAGTAGTGATAGAAAACGCTCAGCACAGACTCTTCAAATGTCTTGTTTCATCAAAGCAACGATCCAAAACTGACTAAAATTCAGATTAAAATGGTAAAAAAGAATAAATCCTCAACAAAAGCTATCTGACAATAAAGATAGTTTTTGATTAGCTTTCTGTTGATTGACCAGCTGATTACTTAAGTCTAATTTCAAGTCTGTTTTGAACATTTTTATTAAACTTTAGTTCCCAGAAGGAGCTTTCTTCATGCTAACGTAGCTACAATAACTATGATATGACCTTCCTTGGCTAAAGAATCTATTTTTTAATGTGTTGTTAGACAAAAACAAATGAGCAAACACATTCCTGTGAAAGCAGGAAGTCTTTCAGTCACTTTGAACTTCTTCATCCTGACTCTTGAACCATTTGACCTGTGACACTCTGACCCTGGAGTCAGAGGTTCATAGTTGGAGCTAAAGGTCGTGACCTCCACTGATTCCTGAACAGTTTCACTGCGACAGCTTTGTTCCAGATTATGTTCAGACAAGTTCTCCTCGTAAACATGAGTCACTGTGGAAACTCATAAAGTCTGAAGCTGTTGGCAGCTTTAAGTGTTTGTTCTTGGTCCAGCACAACGGAGGTTGAAGGTAATTGATTTAGTATTTTACAGTTTCTTTTCCTACCAGATGGTTTAATAATAATGTTGAATGTATTGGAAACTTGGAAACTACTTTAATAATGAACTATTTCAGGTGTATTCAAGAAACAATCTGAATAAATGTCAGTGATAGATGCAGAAATCTGTGAAAGATTTATGGATTTACTCAGATTTCCACCGTTTTAAACTAAATTTCTAACAAAACAAGTCATTCAAAGACTCACTCCGAGCATTTACTGTCACTATTTTTGTCAAAGTTAAACTGATGTATAAAAATAATCTTCATCTCAAACTGCCACTTGCTGCAGAAACTGCTGTAGAAGCTGGAACAAGAAACCAGTTCAGTCTTTTCGGATCAAAACCAAAGGATACGGTAACTTGCTGTGAAGTATTTCAACTTAACATTAGCAAATATTAATAATAATTCACCACCTACAAATCAGTATTTGATTGGTGCTATTTCTTGCATCCATACTGATTGTATTGGACGAAGGCTATAACCTGCTGATTACTAGATAATGATGATTATTTTAGTCCTGCTTTGAAAGAAGACTGTCAAATGAAATTCAAAGCTAATCAAGCTTATTTTTCTTCATCACAATGTCAGATTTTCTGTTCTCAAAGTAGAAATTTGCAGATCTGCACCTCTGTGGAAACAGCACAACCACAGCCAGAAGTAGAGAGAAATCAGCAATATGTTTTGTGCCATATGATGCAGTTATATTGCCATAAATCACAACAAAAGAACATTTTTTTCTGTTATTTATTTGATAAAAACCTAAAAAAAAAAAAGAGACTAGAATCAACATGTACAACAGTTTCTCAAGTGGAAAAAGTGGAGGCTGCTTCTGCTGCAGATATTTTACTGTTTACATTTTTACAACTTTTACAAATTCTAGTTTTATTTAACTGATTTCTGTTAAATAATTTAAAAATCCACTCCTTTGGCTCTGATTTCTCTCTGTGTTCTCTTGGTTTGTGTTATTCAAAATTTTGACACCAAAATTTGCATTTTTATGACCAATGTGTATCACCGTTATCAGCGTTATATATTCCTAGTAATTGGTACCAATCTTGGTTCTGGAATAAACACATTTTTCTAACGCTCTCTAAAGAAAAGAGCCATTTATTCTGTATTCATGAGCCACTGAATACCTGCAGCTGGAAATAAACGTTAGAAACTCCCTTTAAACTAGAACAGTAAATGTGTATACATCCGCAGCTGAAAATAGTTCCTCAAAAAAGGCACAGTTTCCTTCTTTATATTTCCTAAAAACCACAATGTGCAGATATTAAAGTTAATTACTGAGCCTCTGTTTCAAGTGAAACCTTACCTCTGTGTTGTGTTTCTTAAGATTTACATGTTCAGTAGGTCAGTTAGCTTCTTGCTAAGAGCTACAAGCAAAGACAAGCTGACATATGGTTTTGGTGTTTTTCTTGGATTTGTTTGCAACAAAAACAAAGAATATCACAGTTTATGTAGCATAAAGCATCAGTATTGTCCTCACGGTTGCTTAAACCTTAATATAGTTGAAACACAGATTTATAACGTTCAAAGTGTTCACTGGGATTATGTTTATGTTATACGTTCTGCTGTATTAACGTCTGTAAGTGGGATTTTTCCTGTTTGGCCTAACTAAGTGGATAGTCACTGCACTGAACTGTGTCAGTTTGAACAACACAATGTCAAACATAATCTAATGCTGCTGTATCGTCACAACAAAAACACAAAACATGTCTGTGTTGCAAGGTTAAGCTGCTGTGTCGACACCCACATGTTTCTGTCTCCAGTTTACTGCCGCGGTGTAAATGTTGTGCGGTCATTTCTCAACTTTATTTCTTCATGTTGTGCTCTCCGGACGTCCACTCCCCTCTCGGAGAAGGAAAAGCCCCCATGGTTCTCTCTGAGGAATAACTGCATGGCTGTGGAATGACATACTCGGAGTTAATTAAGAACAGATTTACTTCCCTGAGCCGCTGAAAAGCACAAATGACCCTTGTAGGAACCTTCTTCTATGGTTCTTTCTGCCTTTCTATTCAGGCCTTTCGGTCAAGGCTGAAATAATCTGAATGTAGAGGATAATGGTGGCTTTATTACAACTTGGGTATAATTTTTGCCCGCCTGTAGCTGAGCAAAGAAACCCAAAGGATTGGTTACAAGGAGAAGCAAAAATCTGAAACTGAATGAAAATAGAACTACACTACTGTTCAAGAGTTTGGAGTGACTTAGAAATGCCCTTGTGTTTGAAAGAAAAGCAGTTTTTCTCAATGAAGATAACATGAAATGAATGATAAATCCAGTGTAGACATTGTTAATGTGGTAAATGACTATTGTAGCTGGAAACAGCTGATTTTTAATGGAATATCTCCATAGAGGTACAGAGGAACATTTCCAGCAACCATCACTCCTGTGTTCTAATGCTACATTGTGTTAGCTAATGGTGTTGAAAGGCTAATTGATGATTAGAAAACCCTTGTGCAGTTATGTTAGCACATGGATAAAAGTGGCAGTTTTCATGGAAAACATGGAATTGTCTGGATGACCCTAAACTTTTGAACAGTAGTCTATATCAACTGGTGATCAGATACAAGAACTAGTGTGTAAATAATAGTTAACTGCAGTGTTTAGATGATCGGCCATAGTGATTGAAATTTAAGAAAAATAAGGTGCAAATGTTGCTGGTCGAAGTAACAAGAAACAAACAGATTACCTGTAACAATGTAATTGTTTTGTTGATCTACCTCTTAGGAAAAAAAATAGGTAAAGGGTAATTTCTTTTTTTTTGTTGAAAAAAGACACAAAAATAACAAAAAAACCCAAGTTGCTCGAAAGAAATATAGATAAATGAATAACTGTGTAGCGTCTTCATATACTGTAGTGGATAGTCTATTAAAGGAAAAAACTTTTACTTCTTCCAAAGATGATTTTTGTTTTCTTTCTCAATTCTTATTTGTTGTTGTTTTTTTGGAAACTATTATGAAACGTAATAATAAAGTGAAAGGGGAGACACCCGTTTTTAATATTCTTCTTTATAAAACCCAACATAAATGAGATTTCTTTCTGCATTTTATTTTGTTTTCATTTCATTAAACTGACACTTTTTTAACTTCAAAATATTTTCCATGTTTTTGTTTTTTTTTTTTGTTTTGGTTGACTTCTAATTTTGCTGGTACAATATAAAAAGAATTCAAAAATGTTGTAGCAAAATAACGGTAACAAGCATGTTGGTTTTTGAGCGGTTTGCTAAGTTTGAAGTCGACGTTTTGTGCATCTATTTGAACAAAATGCATCCAGACCAATGATATCCTTGACATGGCGTCAGTTAGTTTGAAGCCGACTTGGAGTGAATGCTAAATAAATTAGGAAAATAATGGATTATTCCTGGAAGGCTGCTGGTGTAGAGCTTTTCTCTTTATCAGAGGGAAAGAACTTGGTTGGATCAGAGCATACTGACCAAAAGAACTGATGGCTTGACCTGGATTTTATGGTCCTATACTAAAACTCCGCCTGCAATCCAGGTGAAAGTTGATTGCAGGAATTACAGGAATGCAGAAATTTTAGTTTTTAAGAGGTTTTTGAGAATCTGTCACACACAGCCTGTTTATTTATTAGCAATTTTTCAAATGTAAACAAGTAGAATAATGTGGTTTTGATACAGTTTTGCTGTTTTAAGCTTACGTCACACGTGATATGCTCAAGGACCCCAGGAAAACCTAAAAATACGATAATTTTTTCAATTTTTAGAGTTTTTGGCAATGTTAGTGTAATTTTGCAGATTTTTATTTTTTTTTATTCCTTTCAAACTTGGAAACAAACAATAAAAATATAAAAATAAATATGGAATGAAAGAGGGGAATCAAAATTCGGACATTTACTGATGCTTTTTCACCATTTTGTCACAAATTATACTGCATTTTTTTGTCCACTTTCATCTAGATTGAGGTTTTTAGTTCAATACAAGGTTGACTAATCGGATCAAATATCTGCATCATCAAAAGTTTAGCCCCTCATCAGACCTTTAATGTTTACCATGACCTCTGTAAAATGCTGTGAATTACCTTCAGCTATACAACCTTCAGCTAATAATGACTATCCTCCATGAGTTTGGTGGCTGTATTAAAGGATAAAATATTTAGTTTGCTCTGTTTTGGATGCTGAAGTGTGCTTAAAGTTTCATGTCGCATTAAGGATTCTGGTCCAGATCCACCTGCTGCAAGACTTTCCTCCACTGAGGATTCCTTCAGGGTTACAGGGGTGTAAGAAACAAACACAGAACTTATATATATTTTCTTTCTTTCTTTGCCACTTCTTAGCGCCTCACCTCTGCTAACTCGCTCCTGCCCTCTGCTCAGCCTGCGACTTGTTTATTGCCTTTCCTGTCCGAGGATTATGGGATTTGCTTTCCTTCTCGGTGGACTCGTGTTGCGTCACGGTGGAAGCTTTAAAATGTGCACCGTGTGATGAAAGGCGTCGGTGTGGTCGTACGTCACGTTCTGGTGACACATTTCTGCTTCCACGTATGAAAAGAGATCCTGTTTGTTTTTAGAAATCCTCTCTTTGCCCCTTCAGGATGAGGTTGAGTCGATTTTTTTTTTTTGTGTGTTTCATGGGAGACAAAAAGTCTCTGTTTGCACATTGGCATGCAGCCGTTTACCAGCGGCGACCACAGAGGACGGGCGTGTTGATTTGCTTTCCCTCTCATCAAAGAAATGGAGTTCTTCCATGAGTTTACCATTGATCTGAAGTGGGTTACCGCTGATCTGCTCCGTGGAAACCAACCGCACTGGGCTGCTTATTGATCTGGAGGTCGTTGGTCTCTTTCTTGAAAGAAAACAGCGAGTTTTAAAAAATTTATCACCTGAGGAGCTCCATGAAGATGGTCAGCGCTGCAAACTGGCTTCATATAACGTCCAGTTCGATGAGTCACCGAGGGTTAGATGACAATTCTGCTTTAAAGTGGTCTATTAGATTTACGAGCTGTGTGCAGAAAATAAACCAGTGTTGAGTTAAACAGCGTTTCACTGCATCTCGGAGCTCAAACAAACTTCCAAACAAGCATGTGGGCCTCTTACATGAAGCAAGTTCACCAAACAAGCCGAGTTGCTTCAGTTAATCAGGTTATTTCATTTCCATAAAGCAAAATTCACATCGTTAAAGCTCTGTTATTGTGGAAACTTGCAGGGTAGTCATCGCTCTAAGCCTGAATTGTTGCTTAACCAGAGTTTTTGTAATATTCACCCAACGGGGAAAGTCAAGATGCCACCCCTGACTGCAAATAATCAACATATTGTATTTTCTGCAATTTAAAAAAAAAAATACACATGTAAAATAATGTGGTTTTAATGCAAAATCACTTTTTAATGCTTAGATTTTGTTAATTTTTGTAACCAAACTGCATTTTGTACAAAATCTGGTAATTTTTTTCAGTTGTTGTGATAAATGGTGTAATTTTGGGACGTTTTACTTTTTTTTTAAAAAACATGATATGGTTGGTTTAAGAGGGAGCAAAAGGAGAAAAGTAAATCATTAAGATCGAAATGAAGTCAAAATCAAGACATTTGTTGTTGCTTTTTCACCACAGTTGCAGGTTTCACTTGATTGTATGTCCACTGTACACGCTATTATGACTTTTTAGTTATTTTTTTATGCTATAGCACCTTTTAAAAACAAATTTAAAGTGATTTAGAATGAAACTAATGTCAGATTATACAAACTATAAAATAAAAGCCAATTCAACAAATTAATAAAAACGCAAACATGCAACACAAACAAGTCAAGACAACATTTTATAAAACAAATCTAAGATAACTACCGATAATATTGATGTTACAGAAATAATCTAACAAGACTAAACATTGAAGTTAGTGTTATTTAAGGTGTGATTCTACTTAAATAATGTACTTTTCATGGAATAAACCCTACAAAAATCATATAAAATGCTACTTTTCCTCACTTTAGTGCATTTTAAGGCTGGGAACCAATAGATCAGGGGTGTTAAACTCATTTTAGTTCAGGTTCCACATTCAGCCCAATTTGACCTCAAGTGACCAGTAAAATCACAGCATAATAACCTATAAATAACCACAAATACACATTTTTCCTTTGTTTTAGTGCAAAAAAGTAGATTCTAAAAATGTTCACATTTAAGGCGTTGTCTCTGTACAAAACATTATGAACAACCTGAAATTTCTTAAGAAAATAAATTCAATTTCAGCAACATTCAGCCTCAGTTTATCATTTCCACATTACAACTTCCAGATCACAGAGTGTCTGCAAAGGAACACAACATTTAGTCATCTGGAACTGAATGATAAAGTATTTCATTTTATGATCAAAATGACAAGTCAGACAAAAGACGACAAAAACAGAAACACGACAAAATATTACAAAAATGAGACACTGAGCGACAAACGACAAAAACAAAATAAAATGACAAAAAATTAGACAAACAACACGAAACAAAACATAAATGAGATAAAAAATTTGACAAAAAGCTTACAAAGCGACAAAACGATGGACAATGACAAAAACGAGACAAGAATTTGCACAATCGACACAAACAAGACAAAGAAAATGACAGAAGCAAGAAACAAAATGACAAAAATACATACAAAAAACACAAGTGAGACAAAAAGGAAACACAAAACAACAAAAGCATGAGACAAATGATAAAAGTCAGACAAAAAAAGACAACCAAAACAAGACAAAATATTACAAAAATGAGACGCAAAATGACAAAAGAACAATGAACAATCTAGTATTTTACTTCATAATCAAAACAACTTGTCATGGTCTAGAAATTATTTTAAATTCATAGTTTTACAAATTTACAATCTGCAGTTAATGTCTTCTCTGGAATTTTTACACTTTACAAAGTCTTCCTGAGGGCCGGTTTTGGCCCCCGGGCCGCATGTTTGACTCCCCTGCAATAGAGTTAGCAGAGTTAGAGATTAAGTTCACTAATGTTAAACAATAGTTAGACACTATGTTATTATAAATTTAGGAACCTAACCAACTAATTTATCAGCTTAGCCTGAATCGGTTTAGTCCTGACTTGTCTGTTAGGTTCATTCATGTCAGGTTTAATCCAGACTTTTCTCATGGAACCGGAACCAGCATCATTTTCTGGTATAAATTTTTCTTTATGGAACCAAAAAACACCTGTTAGTAAGTCAAACGAACTGAAATAAGCCTGACTTATTGGAATAGGCCCAAGTTTTATATCTGGGATTCAAAAAGCTAATTGTTTTTGGTACCTTTGACTAAATCTTTCTATAAAGTCTAACTTGGGCTTCCATCTAGAGCGATTTTCTAATTTTTTTTTTACTTTTATGTTTATATTTTTAGCCATGCTAGTAGTCAGTCCACTACTTTGTTCTTGACTGAAATGTCCTGACTGTTGGGTAGGTTGTTGTTTTCAGAGTCAGATGCATCAATTACATCTACAAAATGTGCTTTTGTACGCTCTTGGTTCCTACATAATGTGGCCTTGTTCGTGGTTATCTCAGAAAATGTGTTTTTTTCTGATGCATATTCTTTGTCTCTCTTCCAGTCACAATTCTCATAAATTAACCTTCCACAATACCACTGAACAGTCAGTCCATTTTGAATTTAAACTGCAATTTAAAACAGTATCAAACAACAAATGCTGTAAATTCAGATCTATGAGGTGTTAGATAAACTAAAGCCCTCTTTACATATGACTACTAGTATCTTGGGACTTTATATGAATTAGAATTTATTCAAATGTCTTTGTTTTATGTGGCGCATTCGCACAAGATTAGCAAGGTCTGTGTCTGAAGCCTTGATCTGGTATTAACTGGGAATCTCTAGTGATTTGTAATGTGATCTTAAAGACACAGAAGTACTGGAGTGATGTGTTTCTGATTGCAGAGTCGGTTTCTGTGATTGTTAGAAGGCTTAAAGCGACGTAAAGGATCCAGCAAACCAGGTTCAGTCGGGTGACTTTCAGAGAAGACGGTGTAACTGAAGTTTATGGGTCTACGCGTCCACGAATTGTCTTGTAGTTTTATCAAAATGACTTCAGAAATCTTATAAATCCGCCATAAAACCTCAAGAACGCATAAATGTCAGAGTAAAAAATGCACGTCTGTAAAATCCAACTTCTGAGAGGGTGTCACGGAGCAAATGTACTCAAAAAGTAAGATTCAGTAACATGAATGAGTGGAGTCTTTAAAGTCTGTCCTGGGAGAGTTATCGAAACGGCACAATGTACGATTCTAAGGATGGATTTTTCTCTTTTCAAGTTCTGGTTTCAGGGTTAAAGGATGAACTCGAGTACGATGCCTTTTTCTCGACTTTCTTCAAGTTCACCTCTGAGTGGAGCTCCTCTGAATGGTAATTTCCAGAGGGTTGCTGATCCATGCTGTGGTCTTTAGAGCTGCTGTATTATTATTTTTTTTTTTGCCATTATTATTTTGCTAAAAGGTGATATTGAGGTCAAACTATTCTCAGCAGACAGAAAACTGTTTATATCAGCTGCGTTCTATTATTACAGTTTCTCTTACCTCGTTTCTGTGTCATCAAATATCTGGAGGACTGATTTTGCTTTGAATGACGATTATTGTGGGGAAAAAAGCTTCCTTATGGACGTCAGGAATGAATAATTCATGAAGTTTTTCCTGTGACGAGACGGTTTGCTGTTGACTTGTGACAGACAGTGTATTATTCACTCACCTCCACTCTGATTTACAGTGAAATCTGCTGATAAACACTCTTGTAATAAGAAGGTTTCAATGTATTTCACGTTCTGCTTTCTTGCACTATTTATTGACATTTCAGATGTGCACTGCAAAAAAAATAATAAAAACATCTAGAAAAAAACTTGAATATCATAAGTGCCAGAAAAAAAAAATGTAACACTGTAACATTCAAAAACTGTTGAAACTGGGAAAAATCACAGCAAGTACTATAGTAAAATAATTAGATTTTTAGCTCATTTGAAAGTAAACAGTGTAATAATTTAATTACTATTTGTAAAAATTCTGATTTTTGTTGTGGACTTTATGTACAGTTGCAGCCTGTTTTTTTTTCTTTTTTTAAAATTAATGTATAAATTAAAACTTTTTTTTGTATGTACTATCTCTATAGTACTACTATATAAGCTGCAATTTTTCTTTTAAATAATTGAAATTATCTGTGCAATAATATCTTTGCTCATTTACATACAATTAAAAATAGTGTAGTATCGCATAAATACATATTGTTAAAAAGATAATTACTATTTATAAAAAAATACAGATATTTGATGTGGATATTTATGGACAATATTGGCCCTTTTTTTATCATCAACATGTAAATTTTATTACATTTTTCCTAGAATTTACTAGATGTTATATTTAATTTAATAAAACAGGAAAATGTGTAAAATAGCTTTTTCTTTTTTAAAAAAAAGCCATTTTTTCAAAATCTTTAACATTCCTATTTTCTTCATATGATAGCAGATATTTGTAAAATAATATTGTTTGCTGATTTTAAATGCAATAAAAAAAAAATCAAGAATTGTTAAAAAAAATACTGATTTGGAGATATTTTATACATTATTACACAAGTAATATATGTATTATTGATTTTCCTAGATATTATTTGAAATTAAACAAAACAGGGACGCACGGTAAATTATTGTTTTAAAAAATATTTTTTAAATAATTGAAAATTTCTATACATTAATATTTTGTATAGATTTACATCCAGCAAAAATAATGTGGTTTTTCATTCAAAAGCAGATTAATATTTATATAAATACAGATTTTTTATGTACACATTTATGTACTAAATATGCCCCTTTTTTTCCATCATTATGTAGATTTATATTTTTTTGCAGCCTTACTTGATGTTATTTGTAATTTAACAAAACTGAGAAAATCTGTAAAAATATATTTTTTAAACATTTTTTAAAATCTAATATACTTTTTTTTTCCAAATAACAGCCGATATATGTAAAATAATTGTATTTTCTGATTCTAAATACAGTAAAATGCTGAAATTTTAACATCAAGAATTGTTTAAGAAAATGCTAAAAATAATAAAACTGTCATTTACAATAATATAGATTGTCTCCTGTTTTCAATGGTTACAGTTAATATGTAAATTAATATTTTTTCTGTGATTTTAACAGATATCCGTAATGTAACAAAACAGGGGTAATCAACAAAACATCTTTTTTTTTTTTTACACTGTAAGCAATGAAAAACAAGTCAGTAATTCCAGATTTCTTCTTCTAACACCGCTAATAAACATCTATTATTCATTAAATCTAAATAAAATGGCACTAGAATTGACCGTGGAGGCGTTTTTCCAACAGAAAACCAGGTTAATATTGATAATCACGGATCTAAACGAATGCAATTCATCAAACACATCACTCCAGATCTGACTGACTGCAGCAGGTTTCTGTGGAAGCGATGTTTGATTTAATTCCTACATTTGTCTTTTCCTTCTGCCTTCTCAGAGCAGCAACTTTTCAGCAGCACAGAAAATCAATAGCGCCTGCTGGAAAGTTCTCGACTCGGGTAATTGCATTTGTTTACTGCCCACACGCTCTTCTTTCTCCAGCTTCTTTCGAACACGAGCCCTCGTGCCTGATGAGCCAATAAAGTGTAAAGTTGTGTATTATATTTCCTGAGCTGGCAGCAGCAAATTTCCCGCTCTGTTCATGCGTCAAAGCCTGTTTTCTGGCTGCAGGTGGTGGAGATGCAAGAGGGATGTATAAACATTTGTTATGGCTGAACACATTGTACTGTGAAGGCTAAAGACTGTGTCAGTGTTGGAACCATTGTAAGGATTATTTTATTCATTAAATGAGTAGTAGTCCTTAGAAGAAACCCAAATAGTGCTGTGCCTTCAGTTACAGATGATAGAAATTTATAAATATTATCACAATGTTGCATTCAAACCCTGACAAAATGAGTTCACACCAGTGAATCTCTTTTAATTTACAATATATTAGAGTTTTAAATCTGCTTTCCGTGGCAACATTCCTGCTCTGGTAATATTGCATCAGCCAGCAATGATTAGTTTTTAATCTGGTGGGAAAAGCGGGAAGTTTCCAAGAAAAGTTCCCGATGCTGCTTATCTGAGTACACCAGGTCCTCGGTTTACGACGTCCTCTGTCTACAGCGTTTTGTAGTTACGTCGCCATCTCCCATAAATTTATTAAGAAAGTCTTGTTCCTTCATTCCGACGTACAGCATTTGCAACGTTAAAACAAATTTTGTGCGAGAACTAGTTGAAAAGCGAAGCAAATGAATATGTCGTCACACGGCGCCATATGAAGAAGACAACTTTGTTTTTTTTTATATTTGCCGGTTGTACACGACATTGGATTGTGCTATATTGGCTTTCTTTCATTTGTGTTGTGTTTTTTGGAAACTTTTTGCCCTTCATTATGGCTTCCAAGTGTAAGTCAGACTCTTCTTATGGCAGAAGAGTTCTAGATTATGATTTTATCACTGTGTTAGCGTAGGTGAGTGACATAGGCACTTTTGTACTTATGTGAGTTCTGACTTACGGTGAAAATTGCCGTACGTTTTGCCGTAGGAACAGAATGCCAATGTAGGTCGAGACCTCTCTACATTGGGATTGTTATTTATATACCGATACCAATAAAATACATTAATTGCTCTTCACTGTAAATGGTTTCTGCAACGGCCCTCCCACAGCTCTTTCTGATTGGTCGTGAACAACTGCCAATCAACCTTAAAGGCCATTGTTTACACAGAGAGACAGATGAGCACATTTCTAACTCCGGTAAATTTATGAGTTGTGTTTCGAAGGTGGAAATATGTTTAATGACTTTGGGAGGAAACGCCATAGAAGACCAGTGGAGTTAACAATAAAAGTACTTTGTATTCAGTTACAAACACATATATTCTTTAACAAATGATGGCAGCAAAACAAAGTTGATAAATGCAGTTTAGCAGATTCTTATCGGATGTCTTCAAATCTGTAAGTATTTCGTTTTCAGTGCACCTTATTTAAAACAGATAATAGCAAATCATCGGCAAATTGTGGAACATTTCTTGACTTGCGTGATGAATCGGTTGTCAAAATAGATGCCATGTGATTTTCTTTCTTTTAAAAGCTGGATTAAGCAAGTCGAGGAACAGTTTTGACCATGAAATGCAGCTTTACAAAGTTATTTTTTCTTGTATGCAGGAGGGCAGCTGTGGTCAGCACATTGAATTCTAACCGTGACCCAGTTACATGGCAGCGTAACCCACCGTCCTCTGCTGACTGTTGAAACCAACATTAATCAGCTGTGGTTGAGTCTGACAAAGATAAAATAGAAGCTTTTAAAAAGTTGAATATTGCACAAGACACTGACATTATTGGAGATGGAGCAAGAACAACGTTCTTTTAGATTCACTTTGTAGCCTTTTTTTCTGTTGTTTGGTGCTGAGAAGGTAGTAAAGCTGCATGATAATGGAAAAAACTGGCATTGTGGTATTTTTTTTTAAAAAATGTATACTGTGCTGTGGCAGAAAAATAACAATGTTTTTTGCATTGGATGTCATTCCAGTTTTGTATTTGTCTTGAACACTGCCTGCAATTTCATGAAAAATTACAATTTAAAGAATACATTTGATTGTTGTTCTTGACTGAACTGCACATCGCACATGATAGTGTTCAAGGACCACTGAAAAGTTGAAAATCCAACAGTGCTTTCTAGGTTTCTTGCTCTAGAATCTGGCGCATTGTTTATTTTGGAGAATATTTACCTGAGATGCACACAATAAAGAAATTTTGATGAATTTTTAGCTTAGATTCGGCTACATATCCTGACAAAACAGCTTATTACAGATGAACAGTTCAAGGACTGTCTTTTTTTACAGTTTCCTGCGCTGATAAATGGTGTGTTTTCTGAAGATGACACACCAGCTGACATTGTGGGATTTTACTTTAGTTTGTAATCTGTATATTGTGATTTGGGAGGAAAATAACATTGTCTTCTGCACTGGATGTCATTCCAGTTCCATACTTTTCTTGAACGCTGCCTGCAGTTCAGCTGAAAAGTCTCAGAATTTTTATCATTTGACTGTTGGTCGCAGCGGAGTCAGTCATGGCTGTTGAGTTGTTATTGAAAACAGACTTTTTTTGTTTTTTCAGTTTTTTTTTTTAGAAAATGGGGTTACAGTAAATGGTACATTTTAGAACAATACATGTAGAGTAAAGTGAGTTTGATGAAATATCATGACTTTGGAATGACGTATGTATGTAACACACGATTAGTTCAAAGACTGTTGGAAAGTTCAAAATTGGCCAGTTCTCTCTGTTTTTACAGTTTCTGTCTTTGATAAATGGTGTCACTTCGGCTTCTTCTTGAATAGATAACGTGCCTTTCAAACCTGTGGCTGTATTTTGGGGTTCAGAGGGTTAAACAGCCAAATAAATTAGTTGTGCTGCCTTGTTTGGTCCAAGTTCTTTTCGCAAACAAATCCTCCTTTTCAGTGTTTCTCTGCTGCTTCTCTTTCATTTTGCCGTGCACATGTGGAGCCTTGCATGTCAACAAACTCTGTGTCTTTTAAATTAAGCTAAAACAATAAGCTCAGTTTTTCCAAGAACCCTTAAATTGGAGCAAATGATGCTCTATCAGGCAGACTTGGTTGTAGATCAGTCACAGAAAATGGGAACCATGTGAGTTTTCTTTTTGTATCAAGCAGCAAAAATAAGAGTGAATTTGCCTTATTTTGTATCAGAATCCTTGTTGTGTGACTGTTTTACGATGCATTTTCAACCAGTAGCCGAATGTTGCAGAGCTTATTTGTTGAATTGCTGCTGTAAATAAAACGGATTATAGCTGTGAGGGTGAACTGCCAAAACAACGAGCTGAAAGTTGCTAAAAACGAAGACAGCTGCGGTGTTGTTGCAGTCGTTTGATGTGAGAATAAGTGGTTGGTTTAATTCTGGAGTGCTGCGACACTGATAGCGCTGATTTAACGGCTAGTTGTTGCCGGTGGCCTCCAGCAGAGTCCATGTGGTCACAATATCCTGCGTCCCGATACCATCTTCTATCTGTGCTGCATATCATCAGTCTTCTGCCTCCACGCTTTGGCCCCGCGCTCTCCAAAACACAATAAAAAACACGAGCCACAGTTCAGAAAAGAAGCATCAGTTTATTGCTGCCACATGCTCCGGCTTCGTCACAATTTATGTGTTTTTCTGGGTGCAGCTGAAAAGTAAGAGGGAAAGTAAGTAGCGCAAAACAGTCCATGAGATGGAAATAAAAACCAAAACTTGCTCATAAAGGCTCCAATAAATCCTTAGATTTTTAAAAAATTATTTCTTGCATATTTTTGCTATTTTAACCTCAATATTTATTAATGCTGTAAAGCAATCGTTTAAAAAATAGTCGTGTGGTTGAGCAGGTTGAGCTCGTCAAAGGCCTGCCATAAAAACCTCTGGATCTTAATCGGATGCTGCTCAGACTCCACATTGTAATTACAAATTCCTGTCCACACACTCCCACAAAGACAGACATGGAGTCGGTGGTTGGAGGGCGGTCGCTTTCCTGCACCGTCGACGTCTCTATGGGGGAGGTTCATAAGCCGGCAGCTATATCACGTTAACATTGTGTTTGTGCCTCCGTAATATTTGCACAGATGTTTGCGGGGAGCTTATCTCATCCATGCTCTTCTCACCAAATTTCTTTGGTCTCAATTGGACGTGAAAGGAAATCCCATGTCTGCAAGGCTTCCACTGCAGGCGCAGACCTGTGTGAGCGTTTGTGTAAAGCCTTTTCCATGCCACAGTGGATTAACCGCACAGCAAACAGCGAGGCAAGAAACACTACACAGGATGACAGAAAGCGAAAGACAGTCCAAGATTGATGTGGAGAAAAAAGAGTGTCTTTGAAGAATACCACCTTTAATTAATCCTTCATTCAAAAACTCACTGATTATTACAACCTCAGACTGTGTTTTTGAGCCTACAGCAGCTGCATAATGTGCTCAAGATAAGGCGATCCCTTTGGAAATGCAGGCAGCAGAGGAAACAAAAGCTTCTTAACACCAGTAGTAACAATAGGTTGTTGCACTTTTATTTCAAAACCTGCCAATAGCTGATAATTAGTGTTTAAAGGAGCAGCCTGCAGAAAATCACCAGAACCTAAATACCAGCTATAGGTCTTTAAATGCAATGCTGGTTGCTGAGGAGGTGATGGAAGAAGAAGAACCAGAAGAAGAAAGAACAGATATAGAAGAATCCGATGAATAGTAATAATAATAAAATAAAGAAGAAGAGGGATCAGAAAAAGAAGAAGAACTTGAGGAACAAGAACGAGAAGAAGGACCAGAAGAAGAAGAACCAGAAGGAGAAGAGCCAGAAGAAGGAGAAGAACCAGAAGAAGTAGAGAAACCAGAAGAAAAAGAACCAAAAGAAGTAGATGACCTAAAAGAAGAAGAGGAACCAGAAGAACCAGAAGAAGAAGAGGAACCAGAAGAAGAAGATGACTTTTGATGTATGTTTGAGTCCATTGTCTTGATGAAAAACCCAATCCTCCTCCTTCGTTACTGCACAGCATGATGCTGCCACCGCCGTGCTTGGTGGATGGTTTGGTGTTCTTGGGCTTGAAAACCTCAGATTCTTATCTCCAAACATATTTCTGCTAATTTGTTGTTTCATCCGACCACAGAACGTTCTTCCAGAGGGAATCTTTTTCTTTGTCCATATGCTTTGGCTAGGGCTGCTGCTAGCAGTAGCTTTCATAATCTGTCGGTGTCAGGAGCTATTTAAAAACAGCCATCACATTTTCCCACAGCACCATTAATGTCTTTACATCGTCTGATCTGTCCACAACTCAAGGATGACACGTTTAAACCGCTGTGAAACAGACAAAAGCAGCAAATCCTCACTTTTAAGCAGCTGAAAGTGGAGAATGATGACTTTTAGGTCGATAAATGGTGATCATGATTGTGGCAATTAATTTCCCGTCAGTGAACTAAGCTTTGAATGGAATAATGGTTTCAGCTCTAGATTGCCACCTTTTTTTCTTTTCTTTTTTTTCTCGCTCTCAGTACGGGCTGCCATTGGAATCCATTGTAACTACTGTAAATCAAAGCTGTCATATTTTACAAAGACTTGCTTTTCAGAGTCGCTTTTCAAGCATTTACTGGGTCAGTATTTGAGATTTAAAAGGCAGAAATCATTAAATGGAGTGTTCTTTAAAGGACGTACATTTAAATATTTACATGAAAAGAGCTTCTAGTATTTTAGTCTTTTCGCCTTGGTTACAGAGAAATATAAGCAGAAAATGTTGTTGGATGAGGCTTAAGTTTTAACATTTAATCATCATTCGGAGTAATTAAAAAATGCTGCAGACTGTGTCAGCCTGACCGAATACTTCACCAAAACAACTTCCAAAACCTTCCATTCAGTCACACATTTCTGCCTGAAAACAACTTTGTGTTCATTTTTTCTCCATTTTGCATAGTTTCCTTCCATTTTTGTCTGATTTTGTCTCAATTTGCTTGCTAGAAAAATCTCATTTTTATAATAATGAAGGAATATGTCGCAAAAGTATCACGTTCCTCGGCTTCACGACTTCCAACTTTAGCACCTTGTAGAATTCTTTTGGTGCAAAGAAAAGCTGTCAAGGCTTTGTAATTTCAGTCCGTTGGGAGCTCAGCAAGAATGATATTCATCCTTTATGTCAGAAGAGTTCATGCCGTTATTTGAATTTAAAATAAAATATAAAAAAGCTGTCCGTCATCTATTGTGAAGCTTCTTTTAAAAGGCGTCTTTTCTTGGAACATTTTATAGAGTCTTTGTGAAAAAGAGTAAAAATTGAGACCTGACACTTTTAATCAGGGATGGAGGAAGTATTCAGGTCCTTTGCGATTGGAAAAAAATGTAAAACTACTCTGTTACAAGTAGAACCTTGCCTGAAAAGTAGAAATACTTGAGCATTGCCAGTAAATTATTGCAATAAAAGTGCCGGTTGGATTCCTCTGACTGACATTTTATTGCATTTTTAGCAGTGAAGCATCAGTGTGTCTCAACTCTTTTATATCCAGTTTGATAGTCAGAAACAGAAAATTAATCTGAGGCTCCAAGCATGTTCAACAGGAGACGAAAGAACCACAAATCTGTTCTCAGTGTTGCTCCAGTCTTGAAAAAATCTGTTTTTTTTCTGAGATGTTGGATTATTTTATTGAAATGAAACTACGTGAGAAGTTTAGAGGGAATACTGCAGCTCAGTGGTGATGCTAGTTGAGATGTTTTGGTTTTAAAATGCCGTTAAGTTGTGGATTAATATGGATTAAGGTGTGGAGCATCTTGTCGCTAAAGAGCCCAATATTCAAGATTCAAGACTCCTTTAGCGTCATTTTCCTACGTATCTGCATACAGTGAAACAATAAAACGTTCCTCACCGGTGCAAGCACCTAAAACTGAAAAATAATAAAAACATTCAGATGAAAAAAAAAATTGACGAGTAAAATTATCTAGTGGATGTCTGAAAACATAGCAGCAGGTTAAAACTGAACAGGTAAGAAGGATAAAAGCTCATCTTGTTGCTTGGTGGAGACCAAACTGGAGTGAATATTAAAGTATTTGTCAGGTGGATATAAACATTCTCTACTAATGAGTGCCAATGATGTTCACTAACTGTGCTTTTATATATTTTTATGCACATTTTGAATTATTGCTTGAGAACAAGTTTATGCAAAAGGACCAAAAACATCAAACAACTTTTTCTGAATTAATTCTGACTCAGTGAACATTTGACATAAAAGAATGAAACCATTTCCTGTAAATTTCTCTCCATTGTTCTCTTGTAGGTGAACAAAATTCCGTTTCTTTTTCTTTCTTTGAGTTTTTTTTTTTTAACGGTTGGCAAACAGATGGTTTAGTTTGAAGCGTCTCCTACTGTTTTTGAGGCATTTCGAAAGTTTGCCACAAATTCGCTTGACAGTTATATGGAGACGTGAAATGTGAGCCTGACTACATGCTGCTTTATGTAAGAAGCCAAGAAATCAGAAAACCACTGTTTTAATCCCAAAACTCGACAGTGGAATGCATGCTGTATTAAAAAACAACACAAAACACCAAAATTACACCATTTTTCTGAACAAGAAACTGTAAGAAACAGCCCCAATCACTGGTTTTTCAACTTTCTGATCTAAGCTTAAAGTCGTATTTTCTCAAAATCAGTTGACTCTACAAGCCTCATTTAACAATTTGCCAAAAATAAAGCGTTTGCATCACATTCTGTAAGAAACAAAAAGTTATGTGCTCCCAACCAAGAAGCCATGAGCAGTTTTCAGCTGAACTGCAGGCAGTGTTTCCATAGAGTGAACAGGAGATATGTATGAAAACAAATTAAAAATGTAAATAGTAAAATATCTAGAGTCCCATTTATTTTCTAGTATTGGTAACACCTGTGGGTACTTGGAAAAATGGTGCACATGTGGATTGCAGGTTATTTTCAATATTTCAAACATGAATAATCAAAGAAATTCAGCTTTAGTTTTTTCATTTTTTAAAAATCATTTCTGGCTTTATAATATTGAAGTGGTTTGATTTAAGCAGTGAAACATCTGTACAATGTGGAATCACCATCGTTTAACGCCTGTGGGCACTTGGAAAATGATTGCACATGTTCATTCCAGGTTTTTCTCCCCTAATTTTTGTAAAAATAATCAAAGAAATTCAACTTTTTTTATTTGTCTTTTTCTGACAGGTGACATTTTAAAAGCTCTTTGCAAATTTAAGGCCTTGTGAACGTCTCCAAAAGACAAAATATGAATGAAAAAACTGTCACACAAACCTACTAAATTAAGCAAAAACTTAAAATTTGAGCACTAAAACAACAGAGTGCAGTTTGTGCATTTTCGTCTTTGAATGTTCACCCTGCTGGAATAAAGAAACCGCAAAAACTAGCACTTCTGATATTGGTACATACTAATAAATCTTTGTGTAAAATACATTATAACTCATTTTTATGGTTGTGTTGTTTTCATAGAGGTGCAGGACTTCATATTGTGATAAAAATGAGTCTAATTAAAAGAAAATGTGGCAACAAACAACAAAGGGTTAAATACAACACTTAAATAAATGTTCTTGACTGGAACCAGATAAAAATGCTCCATATGAATAAATTAAAACCTGTAATTTTGCTCTTGTTGACAGTAGATTTGGAGGAAGTTTGACGTCTGTTATTGTCGTCATTGTGTCGGTCAACAGATAACCGGTTTAACCAGTTCATCCGGCTACGTAGCAGCACTACGACCCATCTTCATACGGAGCAGTTTCACCCCGTTTCATCATTAATTGCACGTTTTGCCGGCGTTCTTGCTCCGACCTGGCAGCTGCTGCCTCCTCCCGACTGCAACGCCCTGTTTTCAGATTAAAAAAACTGATTTACAAGCCTCCTCTCCTCCCTCTGTAGCGGCGCTTTTGCTAATTTAAAAGACCTCCGACTATCACGAAAAAGCATGTCAACCTGCAAATGGCATCGCGCCGTTTCGTCCTCCATCTGTCATCCGAGCAGCATCTCGACGTTGAATCTCCTCCTCTTCTCTGTGTTTTTATGCATTTTTTCTCTTTGTTTACTCCACTCCCATGTCTTGACACACTTCTTCCCTCTTCAGTCATTTGATACCGGCATCGATATTACAGGGGAGGGGGAATTCCAAGAATGCCGGCGTTAACTCCTTCGTTTTATTGGATTTCAACCCACCGGGGCTTTTTTCCTCCTTCTCTTCAACAGCAGAGCAGCCTAACTGCTGTGAGTAACTTGAGCTGGAGAAGCTGGAAAGTGTTCGAGTTTCAGTGACGTAATAAAACCGTTTCAGACCTTTCGAACTGACCCACATGAACCTCGGTTTGCAATCTGTTTTTCTGCACTTTGTTGTGAAGCCTCACTAGAAAGTCTTCATGCTGAAATCCTAAAGAATTCAAGAGCATTGTGTTACTGACCAATCTATTCAATCCATCACACCTCTGACCAAACCCTGCCTCCATGGACACACCCAGAGAGTTAACCTCTCATTTCAGCCGCTGGTGGGAGGCTGCCCTTCAAAGTCATCCCCATTTAGGTCCATTTTTAGATGGATTTGGCGTTTTTAGTGTTTAAACACCATTTTTATGCCATAATCTGTCAGTCTATACCAACATCTGAAGTGATGAGTGCTATAACTGCTAGTTTATCTGTGATTTCTCTATCATAGCAGGGTAAAGTCCTATTTAGAGGCTCACAATAAAAGTGCAGATACGACACTCTATTGTGATGTTGGTGTCCAATTGTGGTTTTCTCCTGGATATTATTACATTTTAGAGGACTTCACAAAGTCACAAAAAACTCTTAAGAAGCTTTTACAGTTTCACCAGAAAGAAAAAAGAACCAGAAGAAGAAGAACCCAAAAATAAGAACCAGAAGGAGAAGGACCAGAAGAAAAACCAAAAGAAGAAGGAGAACCACAAGAAGAACCAGAAGGAGAAAAGTAACAAGATGAAGAAAAAGAACCAGAAGACAAAGACCACTTTTGATGCATGTTTGGGGCCATATTCTTGATGAAAAACCCAGTCTTCCTCCTCCATTAATCCAGAGCATGATGCTGCCACCACCGTGCTTGGTGGATGGTTTGGTGTTCTTGGGGTTGAAATCCTCAGATTCTTATCTCTAAACATATTTCTGGTCATTGTGGCCAGATAGCTGTTTTTTGGTTTCATCTGACCACAGAACTTTCCTCCAGAAGGCCTTTTCTTTGTCCAGGTGATCAGTAGACTTACATTACATGTTAGGATTGTTGTCTTTCAGGCTCAGACTTGTTCCTTCATCAGTCCACAAGTTCTTGATGTGTTTAAGTCAGGTCTTTGAGGAGATCAGTCTAAAACTTTCATCCTATCCTGATTTCAGCCGCTGGTGGGAAGCTACCCTTCAAAGTCATCCCCATTTAGGTCCATTTTTAGGTGGATTTTGGCAGTTTTTGATGTTTAAATGCCATTTTTTCAGCCGAAATCTGTCAGTCTATGCCAACATCTAAAGCAACAATTGCTATAACTGCTAGTTTATCTGTGGTTTCATCATAGCAGGGTAAAGTCCTATTTAGAGGCTTACAATAAGAGTGCAGATACGACACTCTATTGTGGTGTTGGTGTCCAATTTTGGTTTTCTCGTGGATATTATTGCCCTTCAGAGGAGTTTACAAGGTCACAAAAAACTTCTTAAGAAGCTCTTACAGTTTCACCACTGTCCCTTTAAAGTGTCTTTTAGTCATTTGTTGCCAAACTACCTATTAACAAACTAGCTATTCTACTCTCTGAACTTTAAACAGTTTTTGGTTGGGGTTTTTTGTGTCCTTTCACACAATTTGTCACTAAAGATTTGTTTTTCGCTGCAGTATAAAGTCTTGAACATCTTTGGAAATGACACAACCATGACTAGAAGTAAACAGAACTTTAGAAGATCTTTTGTGCAAGACAACAATTTATCATCATAAATTCTAAAACATAAAAAAAAAAGTTGAATTTATTTCATTATTTATGTGTAAATATGGTTCATATGTATGAAAAAGACACAAAAATGAAAGTTTATTTTGAAATTTAAATCTAAATTTAAAAAAAACCTAGAATCAGTTCGTACAATGCTTCTCCAGGTGCTCGCAGGTGTTATTACGAATGAGAAAGAAGTGTCTCCAAAAGCTATAAAAGGCTATTTGACAATCGAATTTACATTTTTACAACCTCTACAAACTACTACTACTACTACTGTAGAAAGATGTTTCACCATGCTGAATGTATCTCCAACAACTTGCTCCTCTGTTCACTGTTTTTGAGCCATGCTGCATTTATTTTCTTGATCAAATATGCTTTTATCTTTATTTTTCCTTTGCTTCCTTGCTTTTCTGTGGAAACACTGCCTGCAGTTCAATCTAAAAAGTCTCAGAATTTTTGTCATGTGACTGTCAGTCGCAGCTGAGTCATGAATAGCTTCACAATTTTGCAGAGAAGAGCAGAATTTTTTGTTTTTTACAGACTCTTGTTGGAGCAGAGGCTTTATTTTGGGGAATTTTTTTAAGATTAGACATGAAATACGATTTTAAGCACACTTTTGGCACATTCGTTTTTTTACGTCACACATTATACATTCACAAAAGTTAAAATTCCAACAATTCTTTCTGTTTTTACAGTTTCTTGCTTTCATAAATGGTGTAATTTCAGCAATTTTAAATGAACAAATTCTGTATTTCCAATCCGTTTCCATAAAATCATTAAATCTGAAGTGTGCTCTTCAGGGTTACAAAGCCTTGGTTTCATTTTTAAATGGATGGTGTAAAAATGGAGGAGACGAACGACGCTTTACATAAAACAAAGCTGCAATCATTCTGCCACCCGGTTATCTCTTACGGAGCACTTAATAAAGGAAATATATTAGCCTCGTTGTGATTCAAGTAAAAGCTGAAATCTTTCCCATACGCTTTTCAACAACTCTTTAGGGGACGTACATGAAAATGTATAAATAGCTTCGGCGCTAAGCACAAACACTCACTTTACAAATGGAGTTTCGCTGATCCGCAGGCTAATGAGACACAGAATCATGAACAGCCACCGCTCTTGAATGCTGGAGAGTTTATTAAGTCTCAAGGACGCCGTGTGCCGGTCGTATTTACCGCCGAATACATGCAGGATCGATTGGCAGATGGTCGGATGAATGCAAAATATCCAGTTAATTAAAGAGAGGGTACATGTTCGGATCCTCCCAATGTTCCCTTCTGTCTTTTTAATAAGAGTTTGTAGGAGAAGCGAAATGTTCTGCACTGATGGCGAGGAAGTGGACGCACAGCGAGAGGCCGGCTGAATTTAAAGAGAAAAAAAAACACAGAGAAATGGAGTTAGTCGGTGGTGTTTTTGTGGATTTAATGAGATTGTGAGGAGAATATCTGCAGGTGAATATATTACAGATGAATAGTGGCTGAACATATCTCAATATATGGATTACACTTTATATTTTGCTTTTCTTTGATGTGAAGAGCACCTGAAAGTGGCTTTTTTTATTCAAGCAGCAAAACCAAAATGCAAAGAAAACACTTATTTCCAATGCAACCTTGTGCTTGACGATCCAGCTGGCAAATGTATCATGATTAAATGTTTATTCTCAGTCAGCATCTACAGTTTTTGATCTTTTTATGGACCTATTTCAATTAGGAATGGTTTAATTTGAATTTAACCACCTCACGTTGAATGTTAAATGATCAAATATGGGTTACTTCCTCTGCTGCGTGTTAACACTTCCTGCAGTTCAGCCGAAAACTCTCAGAATTATTGCCACCTGACTCTTGATCGCAACTCAGTAACGAATAAATTCCCAGTTTTGCAGAGGAATGTAAAATTTTGGGGTTTTTACAGAATGTGGTTAGAGCAAAAGCTTTATTTTTGGCAATTTTTTAATGAAACATGCAATAACTATGTAAGACGCATAGATCAATGTACTAACTTAATTGCATGCTAATGAAAATAAGAAACAATCTCATCTTGGTAGATTTTTTTTTATAAAAGAACAAATAAAATCCTGCAACCTGTTTTTTCAGTCAATATCTACAATTTTAGTTATCTTACTGACATTTTTTTATTACTTAGGTATGGTTTAATTTGAATTTAGCCAATTTATTTGGAATTTTTAGCTTTTTTTCCCCTCATGATGTGAAGATGATGGTGGAAACACATAATACATAAATTTATGCACATAAGGAATATTTTAAACTACAATCAAAGATATTTTTAAATATTTAGTGATTTGTAGCATAAACATGTGTTTTGAAGTTGATTATTTTGTAAAAACAAGTTGTTTCAAGTAATATTTTCATGTTTTTTAGTTGCTCCAATGTTGAGTAGTTAAAGGAGGAGACTTTAAATCTTGACGTCAAGATGAAGAAAAATGTAGTTTTCTAGCCGATTTTATTAAGTTACCTCAACTTAAATATAGTTTTAAATCAACTAACGAAGAAATTTGAGTTTAAATTACACAAAATATTGAGTTAATGCAACAATATGAACAACTCAACAAAATAATGTTGACAGGTTAAAAGGTTTATCTAAAGCAGTAAATCAGAGTATTTTTTTGTTTTTTCCATTTAATCACATGGTTAATTGAATTACTATTTAAAGTGTAGACGCCTCGCAGCATTTTTTTGTTGAGGTTTATGGTGTGACGTTATCTCGCTTTTGTTTGTTTTGAGCAACAAATAATGTGTTTTTGACCATTAAAACATGTAAACAAACTCTAGTATGCCCCAACGTAAAATTATAAGCCTGCCAATGTGCAACATATGGACTTTAAAAGAATCTGTGTTCTTGAATTATGCAGCTGTTTCTCTGTTTACACCTTTAGCCTTTTAGTCTGTTCAGCAATCAGAAGATTAATCAATAAATCGATCCACAGAAAACTAATCTACAGCTATTTTAATAACAGATTCTTTATTGTAGTGCTTTTCCAGCTCCTTCGGTATCAAGATTTGCTGCTTTTTTCTGTTCCATGTCGCTGCAAATTTAAACATCTTTGGACAGGTAGCTGCGAAAAAACAACTTTTAACAAGACGCTAATTAGAAGATGGGAAGAACAATCATTGGTTCGACCTCCAGTTAGGTTAAATAAAAGATTTATCTGTCATTTAGCTGCAGCCTACATTCAGAGCTCCAGGGAGATGAGAAATCCTGCTTGTAGGAGTGTTTGTGAATTATTAAAACGCAGGTACAAGACTGGAGATGAAATAAAGAGCAGCTTCTGTTTTCTGTGTAGGATGTAACGTTTGAGTCGGCGTTTACCCGAATCGATCACGTTGTGCTTCTGCTTCGTTCATTAGACGTCACATTACACTCAGTCTGTAGCAGAATAAATCAACAACCAGCTCCCAGATGCTTGTTAAACTTTCTTCTTTGACGTCCTTGTTGTTTTTTAGCTACAACACTTATAGTGCAGAATAAAACCTGATCCAGACTCTCTGTAATAAAAATAGTTTGTGTTTTATAAGCCCAGATGGATGATCTGATAGGTTTAATTGGAATGTCTGACACTGTTTTCATCAGAAGAAGTAGAAGACGCTCCATATGTCGGCTTCACCTGCTTTAATACCAACATGAATCTCAGGTCGACTCCGTTAATTACAGCAATATGTTGAATTATTTACAGAATTTGCATCAGGAAAACTCAGATGCTTCAAGACCAAACATCTGTAATTTAATATTTGAATTAGTTGGTGTTGTGACAGGTTGTTCAGCTGATGTAAATCTGACATTAGACTGTGTTATTTCACTATTTTTAAACTAATTATTGGTCTTCTCTGTGCACAGCCCCCGATACTGTAAAAAACTAACAAATAAAAAAAATTACAGGTTATTTGTTAAAATTTAAAAATATATTAAAAATGTATGTATTTGTTATTTCCTAATAATGAATGTGTGTGTGTGTGTATATATATATATATATATATATATATATATATATATATATATATATATATATATATATATATGAGAGAGAGAGAGAGAAATAAACAAAGTAAATAAAATTTGTCTCTGTTTTGTTAAATTACTGATAATCACCAGTAACAAGTAGCAATTTACAGTTTGTTTATTAAAATTTTAAAATATATAAAAATTTTATTTGTTTATTATTTGCTGTACAAATTGCAATACTACACTTTTAAAATAACAAACTGTATTTAAATCAAAAACCTGATTGTTTTTACAAATATTTGTGCTCATTTGAAAAAGATAATTATGTACAGTGAGGACTGCAAAACAGTAAATATTTTTTCTTTAACTTTTAATACACAGACTTTTCCCCGTTTTGATACAGATAATATGTAGTAAAAGTTAAAAAAAAACTGTGAAAAAAATCTGTAACCCCTTGCTACATGAAAAATTTCTTTTAAAAAACACATTTTATGATGTTCTTGTTTTTTGTTGTTTTTTTTTAAAGGTGAAAATCGGGTGCATTTCCTGTTTAAAAATGCAAACAGAAAATAGGTTAAATAAATAAATAAAAACGTGACACCCTTGCCGCTGAAAAATCTGTGAAAAAATGGTTAACAAAAAAACAACAAAAAAAACTAAATCTAAAAATCTAAAAAATACCACATTAAAAAAGGAAAAAAGTATAAATATGGCACCACAAAACAAATTAAAAACTTTTTTATTTTTACAGGGTTAATCCCTGTAAAAAGCGAATTTCACTGGATTTTGGGTGATTTTTATGTGAATGTTCTTAAAGAAAATATTAGAAGTTTTACTGATATATATGGAATCACTTTAGATATTTTTAGGATTCTTTTGGAAGATTTTTACTATTTTTTTTTGAAAATATTTACAAGAATTTTCTTGCCAAATTTGGGGGATTTTTTAAAGCTAAAATTTTTAAGGGAAACTTTTAAGGAATTATTGGAGTTTTCTTCCTGAAGGTTTTGCAAATTTTCATAAATTTGGGGAATTTTTTTGCTGAATTTTTGGATTTTTTTCAGACAAGGAAACATTATTTTTGGTGTCTGTAAATGAAGACAACAAGATGCAGATTTTAATGCAGTTTAACAGCAGGTGTTGTTTGGAAATCTCTTTGTATGAAGCTGGATTCCTGTAAAAACAGAGAATTTGGCTGCGTAACCAGCATGAAATCGGTTTAATCAGTGCTAACCGTAAGGCGTCTAGAGGTTTAATCTGGAGGCTGATGGTCCTGCCAGGCAGCCGTGGTAAGTGTTGTGACTCAGGGATGACTGGTGGAGTAGGAGGTTGATTAGTTTGGTCCAGATTACATGGACGGCTGAAGTCTGATTAGCTCGAGTCACAGGAAAGTTGGAGGCCGACTGTTACCTCCATTAAGTGTAATTATCGAGTGAAGTCCTACTTTGTCCGACTCCACTGTGTGGGCGTCGACTCCTCTAAAGTTCTGATTTTTTAGCCGTTTCTCTGCATAATTAACCTTTCGTCAAATCACGGTTTAACCCTCGTGGCTTCAGTCGCGTTAATTTACACACTTTGGCTCTAATTGACCACTCAGGCTGATGAAACGCTCTCAGAAACTCACACTGATGTGTAGATGGTGTTTTAATCCTTGTGTCGTCCTGTGGGTCAAATTGACCCGTTTTAATGTTTGAAAATGTGGGGGAAAAAACACATTTTCACAGTGAAACTTCTGATGTCCATATTTTCAAAATTTTTGGGAAATCTTTGAACATTTTTTGGTGGAAAAAAGAAATGCTAAAAATGTTTCTTAAGAACATTCACAAAAAAACAACCAAAATCCAACGAATTTCACTGGATTTTGGTTGATTTTTTTTGTGAATGTTCTTAAGAAAATATCAGAAGTTTTACTGATATATATGGAATCACTTTAGATATTTTTAGGATTTTTTTGGAAAATTTTTACTCATTTTTTGAAAATATTTACAAGAATTTTTTTGCCAAATTTGGGAGTTTTTTTTCTTTTTAAATAAAACTTTTAAGGGAAACTTTTAAGGAATTATTGGAATTTTCTTCCTGAAGGTTTTGCAAATTTTCTGAAATTTGGGGAATTTTTTTGCTGAATTTTTTGATTTTTTTCAGACAAGAGAACAATATTTTTTGGTGCGTAAATGAGGACAACAGGAGGGTTAATCTGCACTTCTTCAGCCTCATGGGTTTTTCTGGATATTAAAAATGATAAATCTGGTATTAATCTGCACGTTTTTGCCATTTTTGGCACAAAACTGAGTGGATTTAAGTCTGAAAGACCCTTTAATGTTAATTATGGTGTGACTTATTTACATACTAAAGATTTAAAACCTACAAAAATGATATAAAATCCAATATAACCTGACTTTAATAAAATTTTCAGGCTGAGATTTTACAATTGTATTAACCTGCCCAGTTTAATGTTGCAGCTCAGACCCTTTGATGTTATTAAATTTGAGCGTAATTTACCAAATTTTAATTTTAAGACCAAGATGCAGCAGCAATAATAATGTACTTATTTTTTAACATTTTAATATTATTTTCTGTCTTTTAGAGAATGTATTAATTTATTCACCAATTCACTTATTTATTTAATTAGTTATTTATTCATTCATTTATCTGTTGATCTATTTATTTGTCTCCCTATTTATTTGTTTATTCATTGGTCTAAGGTGGCTTTAGGTTTACTCACACTGAATTCTGGGTTATTTATTATTCATTTAATTATTTATTCATTCATATATCTATTGATCTAATTATTTATTTATCTCCCTATTTATTTATTTATTTATTGGTCTAAGGTGGCTTTAGGTTTACTCACACTGAATTCTGGGTTATTTTTTCATTTATTTATTAATTCATTTTTCTATTGATCTAATTATTTATTTATCTCCCTATTTATTTATTTATTTATTTGTTGGTCTGAGGTGGCTTTAGGTTTACTCACACTGAATTCTGGGTTATTTTTTCATTCATTTATTTATTCATTCATTTATCTATTGATCTATTTATTTATCTCCCTATTTATTTGTTTATTCATTGGTCTAAGGTGGCTTTAGGTTTACTCACACTGAACTCTGTTTCTCCAGAGAAGCTGTCATCGTTATGATTTTGGACGAGGAAATCCTCTAATGGTGTGTCGATCAGAGTTTAATTCTAAGAGTTAAATACCTGCTGGTGACACACAATTTAATGTCATTTAAACACAAATTCTGTTTAAATTTGAAGTGGTACATTAGTTTTAGGTTAACTGTAGTCGTTTTTATTGTGTTCTAGTTGTGTTTTATGCCCTAAATTACTGTAAACATCGAGAATCAAACCGCTAAATAATGAATATATGTTTATGTTGTTGTTTATTTCAGGAGAGGAGAGTGAGGAGTTTCATGTCATCAGAGTTCAACAGGCCTCAGCACTGAACAGGTAACAAGGACTTTTTTATCACCTTCAGTGTTTTTATTTACACTTTCTAGAAGTCTTCACAACAAAACCCAGAAAACGAGACTGATACGGATTTAGATCCACGTTTTATACGATCCAATATTTACTGGAGGCTCTAATAAACTAACAGCAGCAATAAAACCAACCGAGCTCCATTTATTTCCCAAATGTGTTGAACTTTCTTTACTTTTATCTACTGTGCCTTTTAAGTTTTGGATGACTTTTTCTTTTGTCCTTTTAGAAGAAAATAATAATAACAAAAAACACAGTGCACACCTCGACTAATAACTGTAAAATTAATTATCGATCAGAGAAAGCAGAGCAGCAGCTTCTTCCCAAATTTTAAACTAAAATTTAACATTTCAGAAGATTTATACAGAGTACAATTGTTGTTATTACTGTCCATATGTCAGTTAATACTGGATAATATCTGCAGTTTCACAAAACTAGAAAAGTACAACAGTAAAAAAAAAAAAAAAAAAAATACATGAATAAAATCAATTTTTCAATCTGAATTTTTTTAATATTGTAAAATAACAATATTTGTTCTAATTTAAATACAGAAAAAAATAATTTTATAGTCAAATGTTTTCAAGAATGAATTTGTAAAAATGCAAATGTTTGATGTTAACATTATTTATAGTTTTGGCTTTGTTTTTTACAGTTTATTTTTTCTGTCATTTTACTAATAATTATGTGTAATTTAGCAAAGCAGGGAATGTGTAAAATATTTTTTTTTTCATTTTTAAAAAATACAGTAAAAAGTAGAATAATTTTAAAAAGATTGTAAAAATATTAATAACCATTTCTGAATGACAACAACAATAGTAATAACATATTTTTGATATGGACATTATTTTCAGTTTTGTACTTATTACATTTTTACTTCTTTCATTACAGTTGACGTGAATTCATATTTTTTTCTCGTCATTTTACTAGTAATTATGTGCAATTTAGCAAAACACAAAATCTGTAAAATAACAGTAAAAAATATTTCAAATTTTTTAAAATACATTAAAAAATAGAAAAATTTTACATTCAAACATTGTAAAAAATATCAATAATCATTTGTTTAAAAAACCTAATTTTGATTTTACCACTATTTACAGTTTTGTACTTTTTAAATGTTTACTGTTTTCATTACAATTAACATTTAAGTTCATGTTTTTTTCAGTTATTTCACTCATAATTATGTGCAGTTTAACTAAACAGGAAATCAGTAAAGTAGCAGTAAGAAATATTTTCTATTTTTAAAGCTACAATTGAAAAAAAATGAAGAATTTTACACTCAAACAAAAAATATTAATAACCATTTGTTAAAAAATTATTTACAATTTTGTACCTTTTTATTTTTTTACTTTTTAAAACTTTTTGCTATTTTCATTACAGTTAATAAATTCATACTTTAAAAAAAATACTTGTAGTTATGTGCAATTTAACAAAACAAGACATTAGTAAAATAACAATTAAAAAAACATTTTTAAAAATATAGTAAAAAAAATAGAACAATTTTACAGTCAAACACTATAAAAATATTAATAACCATTTGTAAAATATACGTATATATATAAATTTTGATAGGAATGGTATTTACAATTTTGTACTTTTTAAATTTATACCATTTTCATTACAGATAACATGTAAATTAACATTTTTTTCTGTGACTTTATAAGTGTTATCTCCAATTTAACAAAACAGGAAATTAGCAAAATAACAGTATTTTTTTTCATTTTTAAAAATACAATTAAAAAAATACAAGAATTTTTAAGTCAAACATCGTTGAAATGTTAATAACTATTTTAAAAAATGCTATGCACTTTATTTACAATTTTTTTTACTTTTTTACTGTTTTCATTACGGTTAACATGCAAATAATTTTTTTTTTCAGTGATTTTAAAAATATTATCTGCAAATTAACAAAAAAATAAAGTAAAATAGTAGTAAATTGCTGAAAAAATGCAGTTACAAACTCTTCTAAAATGTAAAATCATTAATTTTCTTTTGAAGTGTAGTTGAAGTTATTTAAAAATCTATTTTTTGTGTTGAATTGTAGCAAACTTTAAGGCACATTGGGAAACTGGCATCACCTGTGAGGCTGAATTTTCTAAAACACTAGCAGTAAGAATCTAAATATGATAAAGTTTTATCCGTCGTAATAACTTTCTGTAGTTAGTTTTCTGGTGTGTAATGAGTATTATAGCCTCACGGGGAAGTTTGAGCTGTTTTATTGATAAATTCCTCCACTTAGACAAAGGCCTCCCTGTTTTCCTTCTATCGGCTGCATCATATAAAATTCACACGAAGCCAGTTCATTAAAGTAAAGCTGCTGCATCAACACATACCTTCCTGTGCTGCTTTTTTAATTGTTTGGCCTCATAACGCACACAAACACTGCTGACAGTAAACACATGGAGGCAGATGAAGGGAACACAGGAAGGCAGGTCTGATAACACGTCCGATACAGGAACCGGTTCAGCTGCAATAATAAACTGTTTATGGAACTGTGCTGATGTTTATCGGCTTCATAACAGGCAGCCTATTAATATTTAGCAGAGTTTATTTAACAGAGTTGTCATATCTGGTGTTACTGACACTGAACTCGAAGAGCGCCTGTTGACGCCATTCAGCTTAAAACTCAAATTTTTCTGATTTTGTAACAAGCAAGGTTAGAATTTTCCATGTTTACTAGCTATTTTCCTCTCTGTATTTGTCAGCACATAACTGCCGATTATGGAACAGTGGAATAATATGAAACCACATCTGCAGGGATCGACTCATTAAAATTTTGCTTCGCAGCACTACTAGAAGTGATAAACTCCACAGGATTTCTTTTAGACCATGAAATGTGGTTGAAATCTCTGGAAAAGGCTCTGAGCTGGGGGCTGAATGAGACTATTTAGTCAAATCTTGGTTATTTATTTCTTTAGCTGCTGATCAGACAAATAAGCAAGATAAAATACTGGACTGTGTTAAGTTTTAGTAGAGAAACTTAGCCTACTTCATCAGTCTTGATAGCCAGAGGTCAATTGAAGTCTCTGCCATGGTGCTGCTTTACTTGCTAAGAAGTAAGAATAAGTTTTAGTAGTTCTGGTAGAAGTCTGTCACTAAACAATAAATATCTAAACCTGATGCTTTCTTTACAGTTGTTTTTACACGAAAAGGTGATTTTTTTAAAAAAGCCCCGAGAACGAACATCAGATGTTCTTCTGGGATGTATAATTGTTAGCTTACCTTAACTCAACTTACTTTATAACTCGTTTAGGGGTCAGAGGTCAATCAAAGTCTCTGTCATTGTGCTCCATTACTTGCAAAGATATAAGAAGAGGCTTTAGTAGGTATCCGTCACTAAACAAAGTAATACAACCATAACTGGTGCTCCAAAGAACTTTAGTTTTGAGATATATAGGTTCTTTAAGGAACCATTTAAAAGATAGTTCTTTGTGGATCCACCTTTTTCTCATTTGATAACAGAACTTGATAATTTTATGTAAAAATATAAAATGTAAGAATTTGAAGGTTCCTTCCATTTGCACACATTTAATATTTTGGATTTCTTGGTCAGACACAACATCTTGTCACAAGATGCCATTTTAGGGTTCAGGAAACTGTAAAGATTGTGTCGGTGGAGGCAGTTTGATCTTTTGGTTATTGTTCCGGAAAACTTCAGGTCCTGCATTCATGTGGATCTTAATTTGACACAAAGACCTGAAGATTAGGCAGCTTTTTACTACAGGAACTTAAAGCAGGAACCACCAACCTGAAGGCCTTTTCAGCCATTCTGTTCTAATTTCTAAGAAAGATCCCTCACTGAAGTGAAAACCTCCTTTGTTCTCTACAGTATCAAACAGTTAACAGATCAACCAGGTACTACAACAAATCTACAATACTTGCTGTGTTTATTATGTCGGAAAATGATAATAAATATTAAATTCCTCTGATTTGAAGCCAAAAATACTTGATCAGTGCATCCATAGTTACTGTACATGTACCCTAATGTAGGAAATAGAAAGTGTTGGTGTGTTTTGGTAGTGTATATGTTGAATTTTCTGCTGTGCCAATGATACATTACTCTGTAAAAAAACTGTACGTAAGACAGTGTCAGAAAAAAGTTTCTACAAGAAGCATTAACTATGTTAGCTTTGTTTAGTCTATGCGTTAAATTTTATGCTGCCGGTGCCAATGCTACCCAACAAGGACATCAAGAGGACAGAAAGAATTGTTCTACGAGTTTAACCAATATGTGTCAGGGTACACACAACTGTTTTTCAGGGCTTTTCAGAGATACCTAGAGCAGACCCTGTAAGGCTCAGGTTGCCCTACAATGCCTCAAGTTCCTGCAGTGGAAAGCGGCTTATTGCTTCAGATCATGTTCATCCTGTCATGGCAACTGTCACACTACAAGTATTGTTCATGAATGGTTTGAAGAACATGATAAAGAGATTATGGAGCGTCCAAATTCCTGATCTCAATCTGGTTGACCGTCTGCAGGATGCTGTGGAAAAACTAGTCCGATCCAAGGATCTGCTGCTAACATCTTTGCTGCAGGACTCCATCAGAGGTCAGCTGAGTCCAGGCCTCGACGGATCAGACGATATCCGGCAGCTGGTTTTAATGTTGTGGCTGCTCGGCGTATAAATACATGTATATTCACGTGTACTTTGCCTGCACATACACTCTTCCCCCACGTTCCTGTGGGAGGTGTACAGGAAGGCTCCGGTTTGTTTTGCAGAGGGAAGTCGAGTGTGTTTGCATCTTTATTTCTGCGTGGGTGTTTGTGTGTCTCAGAGGGGAGCTGCAGCTGCAAAGGCTGGCTAGAAAAATGTAAACTCGACTCGAGGAGACAGGCGACCGTCATCATTACTGCCGCCAAACGTGACGCTTCCTTCCCCGTTTAATGCTCGCCAGAAGTCGTCTCTGTGAAAACGCACAACAAATTTGCTGCGTGAATCGCACATTTAGAGGGAGGTGATTAAAGAGCATCATCTGCAGCTTCTCTCCCCAGACGCTCTCACTTTGGAATCACACAACGATTGAATGAATTTCTAATGTTCAAAACGCGGAATAAAGCCGCACCTGAAAACTATCTAACATTGCTTTTCACGTGGCTCAATTAAAGCCATGTTTCTGCTGTAAATCTGCCCTGCAGGAGCGATTCTGTGGTGGTGGCTGTCGGTTGTGTACACAGAGATTGAAAACTTAGATTCGGCAAAAATGTTCCATCCAGCAGAGATGGATGAAAGAGATTTGCTCTGGGTTAGTCGGACAACATTGGAGTTTCGCCTGAGTTGGACAAACCTGGACAAAAAGTCATTCCCCCTTCAAATTACAGGCTAAATCAGCAGCTGGGCTACAATAACTGACCTCCTCAGTGCACCGCCTCCCCTCAGTCTGCTGCTCAGGACATTAGTGCTATTGGTAATAACGTCGTAGATTAGAATAGAGCTTTAATGTTCCTGAGGGGCAATCTGGAGAACAGACAGCATTGTATCACCGAAACCATCAGGAGAGGAAGAAAATAATCCAGCCTTTTTCACATCCACAACTAAAAAGCCAGTAGCTGATGGCATGGAGTGCTTCACTAGATGGATTAGAGTAGATTTGTTTACCATTTGCACAGCAGCACAGGTGAATTCTTTATAGTTAACTTTGAGCAGGAAAAGATATTAACACAAGCATCCCAACACAAATCTTCAGGGTCCTTCTGCTCGACCATCTCTAATTGTTTTTAGTTAAATATACTTTATTAAATATGGATATTTAAAATGGTGTCTGTGAAGTTCTAGCTTCATATATCAAATTTTCCATCCACCCACTTTCGGCACTTTTTTGTACATTCAAATTTGAGGCTGTTTGGATAAAAATATCTCAAAAATGATTAAAGATAAAAACCTGAAGTTTTCACCATTACATCTCATCATGTCATTGATTCAGAATCTGTAGTACTGGAGTAGATGATATGATCCGTGATCATTGAAAAATGAAAAAAGAAATCAAAAATTCTATCTTTGAGCTCATATTGTCAACTAGTGATATTCTCTGAACCATAATATAAAGAAAAATAAATAGAATACTTTTTAAATATGAAATACTTGGTCACAAAAATGAAAAGAAAGTTAATTTTGCTGAACTTTCATTAGTGATTGAGCAAATTTTTGTCACTTGACTGTCTGTAGCGTCTTAAAAAGTCATGGCTTCTCGGTTGCATCGAGGAGTATATTCATTTTGGATTATTTTCTCACTCATTTTAGATATATTTATGCCATTTTAGACCAAATCAGAATCATTTCAAATATAAAAGTTCAAATTTTTCCAGCCTCTCCAGATTTTTTCTCTCTGCTCATCATCAGTAGAAAGATGTTTCACCATGCTAAATGTATCTCAACTACTTCTCCTCTGTTCACTGTTTCTGAGCCATGCTGCATTTATTTTATTCATCCAGGATGTTGGATTTTCCTCTTAGTCTCTTTAATTTGTCTGCTTGGTATAAACACAGCCTGCAGTTCAACCTAAACGGCCGTGAATTTTTGTCAGTTTACTGTCTGTTGCAACTAAGTGAGTCATGCTTCTCAGTTGTGTTGAGTAATGCAGGATTTTTTGTTTTTTACAGAATCTTGTGCAAATGGTGTGTTTTTGTCAATTTTTTAAAAGAAGAGATGTAGAATACAGTGATTTTCATAAAATATCACTATGTTAAGCTTAGATTTGGTTCATTTTTCTGACAAAACTGCACACAGGGTTCATTTAAGGACTGTGAGAAAGCTGCAAATGTGACTTTTTTTTCTAGTTTTGTCGTTTCTTGTGCTGATAAATGGTGTCATTTTCAAAAAAGACGGCATGCTTATGCATTTTGGGGATCTGATGACTAATTTATGTTAGTTGCATCATAAAGACACAATAAATGAATTGCACAAAACAAACTACTGGGGAAATATTCTGCGTGATTGAGATAAAGTCACCCCAGGAGACGAGAGGTGTTTGGGGTGGGTGGATTTAAAACACAGCTAGTGAGCCGTGTGAGTCTTTGTGAAGTGTCCACGTTGGGAATGAGGTGTTGGAAATGGTATTTCCTTCCAGCCGTAATGTCCTTTGCAATCAGTGCGGCGGCTGCAGGTAATACAGCTGCCCTGATGGAAAGATGTTGAGGGTGCTCAGATGAAATGACCTGATATTTAATAATAAATTAATAATAAATTTTATTTATAAAGCGCTTTTCCAAAAGCTCAAAGACGCTATTTCTGCGTGGCTTCGACTCCATGCAAGTGGAACAGAAATAAGTTGCCTCCACTCGGTCTTTTTGCAGCTGCTGAGTTGCACTCGTCTCTGCAGTTTGATGCACTCTTTAGCCCCCCTTGTTAAAGCTTAACATATGCCGGATATAGTTTGAATATTGTATCATAATATATATAATTCAGAATTTCTTTGAATATTGTATGAAGGGGCTGGATTTGAATTCAGAGACGGTAATGCTGGAGGTGACAGACAGATAGAGACGAAATCCGTCAGTAATTAGACACAACAAAGGAGGCAAATGAAGAGGCTGACAGATGAATGGACGCAGATACAAGAGGTGTAGAGGACACGGAGCGTGTACGTATACATACTAATGAATCGATCAGATTTGGACAATGACACGCTGATTATCTTGGCCTTTTGCGAGGGCGAACGTGTCCGAGTGCGTCACTCATGAAAACTTTGGCTCATCTGTAAATGTGCTGATGCACGTCTTCAACAAGACAAAAAAAAGACAAAAAAAGTGATCTCTGTCTCTTATCTCGCCGTCTTTATTGTGTTCAGGTGGGTACAGCACGAGATGAGAGAATCAGTTTGTATTGAACATGGCTGAATGCGGTGCTGATGAAAGCTTATGCTGATAATAGGTTTTTCATTATGTCCTTAGCCAGACTCGGCATTTCATTTTCTATTGCAGACGGCGGGGCGAGTTCTGATTTTTGCCGCCATTGCTCTGGGTGGAAGATGTGTGTTTTGACTCGTGTGAGTTTGGAATGTTGCTTTTTTTGTGGCGTTTATGGTCAGCTAAGCTCCAAAGAGATGGGGATGTGAAGCGCTGTAGGTACGGCTAAAAACAGAGGTTAATAAAGATCAGCAGCAGCGTTTTGAGACTCCGTTTCATCCGGTAGCTTTGTTTAACTTGCGCTACTGATGCTATGTGATCAGTCGAGGTTTGTAAAACGACTATTTCCAGCACTTTTAACAGGTAAATTTGAGCTCGTTCTGTTAATCTGAAGGCTTCGTGTCTGAATGAGCAGCCTGTTTAGTTTGTTTGTAGGAGTATTTCCACTGAGTTTATTAAATACCTGGAATATCAAACAGCAGCAGGACTATTATAAGTGTTTTGAAAGCAAGAAAGATGCCAAACAACAGCGCTAGTAACTTGTTATTATACATTATTTCCAATGTGGAGACAAAAAATCACAGTTAAGTGAGTCACTCCCAACTGTTTAGGACTATTTCCTCTGATATTATTAAATACCTGCAGCATCAGGCAGCTGCAGGATTTATTTGAGTGTCTCCAAAACAAGAGAACTGTGAAACAACAGCACCGTTAACTTAATTAATAGCTGGTCATTCTAAGTTATCCCTGATGTGGAGACACGGAAGTCACAGTTAAATGAGTCGCTTCCAGCTGTTTAGGACTGTTTCCTCTGAGCTAATAAATACCTAGGCAGCTGCAGGATTTAATATTTGAAATGAGCAATTAAACCTTCAAGAATTTCAATATGACCTCAATGAATATGCAGATTATACAATTAACAGCAGAATGAAACTGTTTTCTTTCCTCAGTGACACCATTCCAGCCAGCATTGGGTGGTTGAATAAATTTATTGCTATGGGCGAAAAGTTCATCACAAGTTTTTCCTTTTGGAGAGTTTAGTCTCTTTATTTTGTTGATTTCATGATCTGCCTTCCTGGGAGTTCTGCTCAATAAACAATTAACCTGCAAAGTACAATTCAAAGTGATTGCTCTTAGGGCTGAAATGTGGATTTGGGCAATTTTGTCCATGTCGTTGTTGCACCGCATTTCTATGTTTCACAAAACAAGTAAGTGACTAAATGAAGATGAAGCCATCTTTTGTGTAGAGCTAAATGATTTAATCTAATCTGTTTAATCTAATTGGAATTTTCTTGCAAATATTGCAATTTAATTTCCAGTATAATTTGTTAAAGTTTCCCTACAGTTCACCGTGTAATAGATTGATAGAACATGTTCAGGAGCATTACCACATGAGTGGACATGAAAAATACCGTTACACATGTTAGATGGCATGAATTTGTGAAAACATTAACATCACTTTGAACCCAGAAGGGCTGTACGACGTATATCCTCAATTGCTGCCATTATGATTTGTTAATTGCATTGTGAAATATTGATTTTGATTTGAAATTAACTCATTGTTCAGCCCTACTTTAGTTATTGCTTTATTATTGATAAATGTTGAAAAGCAACATCAGTTTATGAATCATATTTGACAAATTGGCCAAAAACTTTGTGTGGTTGTTCACTCTGGTCATTTAATATCGCATGTTGCTTCCAATTCTTTGTTAATTTAGAGGCTACAAGTAAGGAAGTCCTTAATTTGACATCCCTTTCTAAAGAACAATAATCCTAAATAATGATTTTGTTTTATTTTTTGCCACAACTTTTAAGTTTTTCATTGATTTTTAACTGGTTAATATTGGCATCAACCTAAGCCCGATTCTTTGTTTACATCCGCTGTCACACAGGTGTCGTAAATTTGAATAGATTTCTTAATCAAGGCAGCATCATCAATCAATAACGGATGAATTAGCTTTACAAATTTAGTGCTTAAGATGTTTATCTTGTGCTAATGTTGCTATTTTAAGTCACTGGCATTTGATTCAGTCACCAAAAGCAGCTGTTTAATATGCTACTGGGATTTAGGAACACTGTGTGCTCACCAGAGGCCGTTAAGCAACACAGTAGTCTTTGTCATGGTGCCCCTTTACTAGTTAAACCCCCACAATGTTCTTTGCTTGCCAACACGGAACTGCCCGCCTCTTCTGCTTTGCCATTGGCAGAGACTAATATTAAATGACTGGATTGGATTGGCATTTCAGTGAAGTTTTCTGTTGAATTTGAAGGTATTCTAAATATTAATATTAATATTAATGTTAACGATGGCGGAGCTTGTTCATAATAACCCATGTCACTCTTGGGATTCTTGGAATGTCATAAAACTCTGATGTTCAGCTCCAATATGAATCTGGGAGATTCTCTGAATTCATTCTGAAAGATATTTTCCAGTCCAGTCTCAGACTCGATGAAAAAGTACAATAAAAACGCGGCAAAGAGCATTTTTACTCAATGAAGTCACCGAGGCTGAAGTAATGGACAGCAGCAGGGAAAGTCATACATTTCCACGGTGTCGGCCCGATTTCCACACCCTTCGGTTGCATCAGATTGGAAGTGGCGGGGTTTTGTTTACATGGCAAACACCTCCAGCCTCTGATGTGCAGAGATGTCCGCCGGGAGAAACTGACGCTGGCTTAGAAGACCAGTTCATTGCCATCCAGACTCCCTCCATCTCTGAGGAATGTCTGTCATGTTGAGCAGAACCAGATGTTTGCCTCCACCTTTTCCAGCCGTCCATCTCTGCTCTGCAACACTTGTGGGTTTATGAAGACTGACGTGATATTTTATGAATTTTGCCGTCAGTTATCAGTACTTTCTCACAGATATTAGTCTGTCAGTGGTAGGAAAGCGGCCAAGATGACATCAAACTGAGCGTTAGTGGAGTTTTAAATGTTGTTTTCTTTCTAAAAGTTCTGATAAACAAATGAGAAAATCTGCCCCTGGGGGAAAAAATGACGTTTACTTGTTTTCACATGCTGATGGGATCATTTCAGGACAATTCATCATTTCATCTAACATGGAGTGTAGTCCTCCACCAAAGCTGATGCTCTGTCTAACAAGTTTAAAAAAAGTGATCCACACCAAAGCTTGGTTTCTTCCTCCACCCAAGTTTCACTGAATCTGTGCAGTGTTGTCAACAAAAATTAACAAAATGCCTCCACCTCGACTGCACCATGGTGGACAAATTCTTTATTTAGGAAAACACTTTACATGTTAGCAATCTCAAGTACTGACGGTTCACAAGCACAAGTGTGTCAGTTAGCAAGTATATTAGCTAGAAGATCAATTTTTGATGATCAGTTAATGGTCTTCAGTAGTTTCATAAGAGAACAAACATCTGAATGTTCTAATTACAGCTTTCTGGATTTAAGTATTTCCTAATTTCTTTATTCCTCTTTGACAGTAAACTGAATATCTTTAGATTTGGTTTGGTTTGGTTTTTGGGCTTTGGGAATGCTAACACTGTATAGACCAAGCAACTGATCGAGTCATTGCGAAAATAATAAATTATCGACAGATTAGACAATGAAAACAGTCATCAGTTGCAGTGGTAATAATAGCTCACAAGTCCTCAAGAGTTTTTTTTTAAACAACATATCTGCAGCATCAACTTCAGCCACTGCTTTTTTGTATTTATGCAGTTATTTTCATTGCCAGTTATTCTGTCGATTGTTCTCTAGATTAGTTGCTTGGTTGTTTTGGTAAGAAAATGGTGAAAAATGGTTGAAAATGTTGGTGTTTCCCAAAACCCAAGATGATTCTGGAAAAATAACCAGAAAATATTCACACTTAAGAAGCTGGAATTAGTGGAATTTTTACTCAAACCGATGAATCAATGATCAAAATAGTTGAACAACTAATCAAATAATCTTTGAGCTACAGTTCCTACATGCATTTTTGACATCAACAGTTTGTAATTAGTTCAAGAGAGATGAATTTGATACACAAGATTTGCGTAGATTCTTGCCAGTCATCTTAAATAAATAGATGTTGTTGCAGAAGTTAACCATTTTAAATACTGGTTCTAGCAGGGTTTAAAGTATTGGTTCCATTTTTCAAATTTGTCTTAAAGCAATCATGAACCACCATATAAACGCTGAAACAGGTTGTACTTGCTGGAATCATTCCTGTTGTTCAAAGTAAACATTTAAACATATTACATTACTAATTTTGTCACTTGACTCAGCTTGGCATCTTTTAAAGTTACAGTCGTATTCGTCTGAATCTCTTGGATGGTGTTGCTGCACTGGGCTGCGTTAAAAGGATAACAACATAAAAGCAAACTTTAATTAATTTATCAAGCAAAAATGTCAAACATTGACTGAATCCAGTTTGTTAGATGTGATAATTTGCTGCTTTCCTGCTTTAGTTTACCACAGACTGGAGACACTTTCAGCAGTTTAAAGATGTCATGTTGTGCTCTGGAGCCTAAAAGTTTATGTCATTTATTAAAAAGCTAAACCACAGATCAGTTAATAATGACAATATGTATTTGTTGAGTCCAGTTAGTGAAATGCATGAATCTGTATGTTATCTTTGCCCTGAGAGGTTGGGGTTTAAATGGACGATGGGACTTTGATTGTATTTGTCAGATATGAATGTGAGGAATTAAATGAATGGGAAGAGGATGAGTGTTCAGTCAACCTTCTCGGGGGAAATAAAGGAATATCACCACATTTGTTGCGAGATAATGTTACTTTGTAAATCCTTAGAAATGAGTTTTCATAGTGAGAGAAATTGAGGTGGGAGGAGGTGAGATATTGAGGGAGAATAAAAAAGAGGCAGAAAGATCCAGAGAGACGCTCTGAGAAGTTTTTTGATTTAACGCTCGCATATATTGGTTTTCGGTCGGCATATCTTAGATTTGTGTGCCCTCTGTCTTCTTTCTCATTTCCTCCTCTTTACCTCTCTCCAAACATGTCTCCGTAAACAAAGAAATTCTTCCGCCAGCGTGGATCCATTTGGTTTCCACTTTATTTCGGAGCTGGTCTGTCTCGGCAGTGTTGATCCGAGTGAACTGATAGTCATATCCAAAGGTTTCTGTCAGACTGTTTAACAAACTCGGCTCGCCACCGTTTTTATGTCCTACCACAACTTTTCAAATCTTACCTGCACCCCACAAACCTGCAAGAGGGTGTTTTTTTTATTGTTTTTGTGATGAATTACTACTACTACTACTGCTGCTGTGTATTTGTAAAGAACATTAATAACATTTTTTACCAAAAGCTGTTAATTACTTTATTAAGTCCTTGTTAGACTTAACATTGCTGCAGTCTGTTGAAGTGACGAAAAAATAAACAGTACACACTCAATATTTGCACCAGTAAACAACCAAGTCTAAACTGACCAAATAACTAATAAATAATTTATTTAGGATTTCCTAAAGAGTTATAATTCTGTCTAAGATTGTTGCTTATTTCATGAATTGCCCCTCAATTAGAATTGTATTGATGATAAAGCGGAAGAAAAGGTCGTGCACTTCAGGAAATGTATTGTAGATTACTTGTAGTACCTGGTTTTTCTTACTGTTTTTAAATGTTGTGATTAAAGGAGGCAGTCATTTGCACTACAGCAGTAGATTGCATTGTGGGAGTTTAGCTACTAAAGGGCCACCATGACAAAGACTTCTGTAGTGCTTAATGCCAACCTTCCAACACTTTCATTGTGAAGTCAAGCTAAAGTACGTGTCATTGTGGTCCAGTGGAGTGGTGGGCTGCTTCTTTGCATTTTTCCAATTATTGGTCTTGGTATTTTATTGATCACTTACCAATAAAATAAGCTAAATGCACTATTTTGGCTCTGATGCAGCGTTTTCTCTCTGCAGTCATTCTGTGGTCTCAGCAGTGTCTCGCCCACTGCTCTGTCCAATTGGTTACATGTCATGATTAAATGCCAATCAATACTGAGAGGTATTGTTTACACAGAGAGACAGACGAGCACATTTTCAGAGCCGAGCAGCTCCGGTGAAATCTGGTGTTTCCAAAGTGACATAGAAGATACCGCTGAGGTCATAATAATCACCACAATCTTCCCCAAACGTGCCCAACAACATTACAATGAAAACGCCGAAATATTTGACTTTTTGGTGTCAGTGCAGCTGGAGCTTGTTTCGTTGACAGTTAATACTATCGGTAAGAGGTTAGCTGCACCTCTTAGCTTGGTGGCTAATGCTAGCTGTAGCTTGCTGCACCTTTATAAAGTAAAATTAACTTTAGCAATACCTTTAATTTGAATCTGTGCAACAACAATATCATATACAATAATCTTCCACATTCAGAAGAATCTTTGACACACCTTAATATGGAGTAATCTGTACAAAATCAACAGTACTTGTGATTATTTTTTGTTCGTTTTTTTTTCTACTGATATATCTACATTTTTGCACCGTCCCCTTTAATGCTGTAAACCTGCAGATTTCCCCACTGGTGGACTATTACAGGATTATCTTCTCTTATTTTATGGTATTCTACATGTTGCAGCTGTTTTGCAGTGTCTATGAAAAACAAATACTGTGACGTTTTCAGAATTTTGGCATCAGCCTGAGACCAGATTATCAGTTATTGTTGTATTCTTGCACAGAATTGAATTGGCTGCACATTTAACAAGGTTATGCACCAAAGCTGAGGCATGAAACAGGATGAAAAAGACTGAAATGATAAAAATAACTCCTGGACAGACCGCCGTGCCCCCGTGATACATCAATACAGATCAATAATCAATCTATTTCTGTGGATCGGTGGAGTCATCACCCCTGTGAACCCTGCAGCAGAGCAGCAGCAGAGTTACATAAAGACACAGTACTGTACTGTTCAGAGGAGGATTTTACCCTGCATGCCTTTGGCCTCACAAACAAACTGATTAGCTGTGTGTGTGTGTGTGTGTGTGTGTGTGTGTGTGTGTGTGTGTGTGTGTGTGTGTGTGTGTGTGTGTGTGTGTGTGTGTGTGTGTGTGTGTGTGTGTGTGTGTGTGTGTGTGTGTGTGTGTGTGTGTGTCTGTGTCTGTGTCTGTGTCTGTGTGTGTGTGTGTGTGTGTGTGTGTGTGTGTGTGTGTGTGTGTGTCCTCTGATCTGTCGACACAAAGCAGAAGCTGCCTGGTCTGCTTTGCCTCCAGATAGAGGGATGGAGGGATGAAACTGGAGAGGTGCTGCGTTGTGTTTGAGAAATGGGTCAAGAGGAAGTTAAAGGGTGTGTTTTTAAGTGTGTGTTTGTGTGTGTGTGTTATGCAGCTGAGGCCGGGTTGTCGGACAGTGTGGGAATTTGCTCTTTGTGTGTCCGTGTGTGTGTTGACGGTGCATAACTTAATTCCTCGGGGAAGCCAAAGCAACAGCGCCTCTGTTTCCTGTCCTAATTGCTTAAAAATCCCACACAAATCAGCCTCCGCATCTACAGCCATTTACACATTTACAAGTCCTGTGTTTTAAAAAGCCACTTATGCAGATGGTTTTTGCATAGCTTTAACATTCATTATCTTTTTCACAGTACTCATGCACATATTTTCCTTTTTTTGTTTTTCCTGTCCTCGTTTTCTTCTTTCTTGTCAAGATGTTGTTGGCTTATGTTTTACTTCACATCCAGGAGACAGGAGCTGTGTTTCTGCGTATTTGTCAAGAGAATTTGTAAAGAGAACCTCCAGTTTTTGTGAACCAGCAATCCAAAGAATAGTTAATCTAAGTGGTTTTCTTTAAAGGATCAATTAAAGATTAGTTCATTATAACCACAATGAGAAGACACCGACTAAAACTTACGATTTGAAAGAGAAAAGAAGAAAAAGAAGAAAACTAACAAAATGCCTCCACCTCGACTGCACCATGGTGGACAAATTCTTTATTTAGGAAAACACTTTACATGTTAGCAAGCCCGCTTACTGACGTTCATTAGCACAAGTGTGTCAGTTAGCAAGTATATTAGCTAGAACATCAATTTTTGATGATCAGTTAATGGTTTTGAGTAGTTTCATAAGAGAAAAAACATCTGAATATTCTAATTACAGCTTTCTGGATTTAAGTATTTCCTAATTTCTTTATTCCTCTTTGACAGTAAACCGAATATCTTTGGATTTAGTTTGTTTTTGGCTTGTGGGCTTTGGGAAATGCTAAACAGCACTGTATCGACCAAACAACTGATCAATTAATTGTGAAAATAATAAATAATGGACAGTAAAAACAGTCATCGGTTGCAGTGGTAATAATAGCTCACAAGTCCTCAAGAGTTCATTTAAACAACATATCTGCAGCATCAACTTCAGCCACTGCTTTTTTGTATTTATGCAGTTATTTTCATTGCCAGTTATTCTGTCGATTGTTCTCTAGATTAGTTGCTTGGTTGTTTTGGTAAGAAAATGGTGAAAAATGGTTGAAAATGTTGGTGTTTCCCAAAACCCAAGATGATTCTGGAAAAATAACCAGAAAATATTCACACTTAAGAAGCTGGAATTAGTGGAGTTTTTACTAAAACCGATGAATCAGTGATCAAAATAGTTGAAGCTACAGTACCTACATGCATTTTTGACATCAGCAGTTTGTAATTAGTTCAAGAGAGATGAATTTGATACACAAGATTTGCATAGATTCTTGCCAGTCATTTGAAATGGATTTTGTTGCACAAGTAAAATTTAAGTCTCAAGAGAATTTGTAAAGTGAACCTCCAATTTTTGTCAACCGACAATCCAAAAGATAGTCTAAGAGGTTTTCTAACTTCTAACTAAATGATCAGTTAAAGATTAGTTAATTGTCCCCACAATGAGAAGATACCGACTCAAACTTGCGATTTGAAAGAGAAAACGCCGCATGTTGTTGTGAAATCTGAGAGGAAAATCCACCTCATATACTGTGTGGGGAGACAAAATGGCAAAACTGTGAAGAAACTGGAAATATGTGTAACATCTCCATGAGTGGTATTAAATTTTCAGGAGGCTATTGTGCATTCAGCTCACCCTGCTCTGACCTCCCTCAGCCTCGGTCATCTGCTTCCATTCAATACCGCTCGACAACCGCTGTCAATCAGAGCAGAAGGTCCAGAGCGCCGCCTTATTTTGATTTATAGAACAAACCTCTTCCAACACTTCAATCTTTTTTTTTGGACCAATAATGCGCCCTAGACGTGGATTGAATGCATTATTATATTGCAGAGATTTATGGAAGCAGCAGCGGCGGCGTAAATCCTAATTTTCTTTCCCATTTTGGGCTTATATTGTGAACGAAGCAGACGGAGGAGCTCAGCAGGTCCAGATTGTTGGTGGCGACGCCCTCTGCTCTCCGTCTGACCTCCACACCAGGAAACACAAACACACATGCAGACACAAACACACCATGCATCATGTGCTACCAACCAGCAGACACACTTTCCCCAATTAAAGCTGCTGTTTCCAACAATAAAGTGAGTGTGACGGACAAAACCAGCGTCCACACTGACATGTTGTTTTAAAGCACAACTACCCACACTACCCTAGATGCTAAAACTAAGACTTCTGGAGACGCTGCCGACACCGATTTAGTTTAAAAACTCAGAGGTTTTGGTTTAATCTAGATGAAGCGATGCAATGACGTTTTAAATTGATGTTTTCTTTCTTTAATCGTCTCTAAATGTCGTTTCCTGATTCAATCACGTGACAGTTTTACTTAAGACTACAGTTTTGTTTCTCTCATTTTGTTTTATCTTTGTCATTTTGTCTCATTTTTGTTTTCATCTCATTTGTGTCGTTTCATGTCTCTTTGAGACAGTTTTGTGTCTCGTTTTTCACTTTTTTCTCATATTGCTTATTTTATGACGTTTTCTGTCATTTATGTCGTTTCATTTCTTGCCAATTTTATTTTGTGTTGTTTTATATCTTGTTTTTCTCATTTTGTTTTCTCATAATACTTATTTTATGACTTTTTCTGTGTCGTATTTGTGTTGTTCTATGTCGTTTTTGTCATTTTGTGCCTCATTTTAGTTGTTTCATGACTTTCGTTTCTCATTTGTGTCATTTCATGTGTCTTTGGGACAGTTTTGTGTTGCTTTGTGTCTTGTTTTTCTCATTGTGTTTTCTAATTTTACTCATTTTCTGACATTTTCTGTGTCTTTGTTGTTTTGTTTTTTGTCAATTTCTGTCTCTCTTGTGGTCACTGTGTCTTGTCATTGTCATGTTGTGTCAGATTTTATTGTCACTGTTTTTAATAATTTTTTAACTTTACAGAATTTCACCATTTTTACAATATTTATTTTAGTGCTCCTGCTGCCAGGTTTTCAGTTTTTTTATTTGTTTGTTTTTTAAAACACGACTTTCTTCTTTTACATACAATGTTTGAAAAGGAGTCGATGTGTCATTTTAACGGGGCAAAAAATCGTCATGGATACTTGAAATAACAGCTGTGTACAAGGAGAATGTCACTGTGGATAACTAAAATATTTCTTTTGACTAGAAAGAATTAAGCTACAGATATGTCTGATAAATATCCTGTTAACTGTTAAAACAGCTTGTCACAGAAAACAGCTTTTACTTAGCAACTAAACTGATTCTAGTGTGCATCAGATCAAAGTGAACTTTGTCTGCTTGAGTGATGGTGTAAGAAGCTTAACCCTCCTGTTGTCTTCATTTACAGACACCAAAAAATATTGTTTCCTTGTCTGAAAAAAATCCAAAAAGTTCAGCAAAAAAATTCCCTAAATTTCTGAAAATTTGCAAAACCTTTAGGAAGAAAATTCCAATAGTTCCTTAAAAATTTCCCTTAAAAATTTTATTCCAAAAAATCCCCCAAATTTGGCAAGAAAATTCTTGTAAACATTTTCAAAAAATGAGTAGAAATCTTCCAAAAAAATATAAAAATATCTAAAGTGATTCCATATATATCAGTAAAACTTCTAATATTTTCTTTAAGAACATTCACATAAAAATCAACCAAAATCCAGCGAACTTTGCTGGATTTTGGTTGATTTTTTTGTCAATGCTCTTAAGAAACATTTTTAACATTTCTTTTTTTCCACCAAAAAATGTTCAAAGATTTCCCCAAAATGTTGAAAATGTGGACATCAGAAGTTTCACTCTGAAAATGTTTTTTTTTTCCCACATTTTCAAACTGAAACAGGTCAATTTGACCCGCAGGACGACACGAGGGTTAAACATTGTTCACATACATGAACTCAGTGTTTCTGCTGCTTCACGGTAGAATAACTCAGCTGCTTTTTGTCGTTTCCTCACCGTTCCTACCGAACAAACTTATCAGGACTACATGTGCCGCCTCCAACATCGTCTTCCTCTCCACCCCCAACCGCTCAGACGTGATCCTCATGACTTGAATTCACAATAGCGACTGAGAACCGAATCCACGGTTCACATTACCGCCGTCTGGCCGCAGATTCAGGCCTTTAAACAGGGAGTTTCTGAACAAACGGCGTCTCTGTGTTTGTATGTTGGAGCATGAACGCTGGCTGATTATGTTGTGCAGATAGTTTTCTTTGTGGACGCTGTGAAAACAAATCTGCCCCCGGGACAATAAAAGCTCGGCTATTTATCTAAAGCCTGGAAGTGTGAGCGAGCACATCCTGCTTTCCTTCACGGTGGACATCATTAGAGATGGATGCTGCAGTGTCTAGGAATGTGAAGTGCCTTGTTTGGGCATGATGATGTGTGCAAAACTGGACGTTCTCAAGGAGGATATTTTGATTGTGATGAAGGATAATTGAGCCCTCGTTTGTGTTTCGCTGAAAACATTTTTTATCCCTGAAATAGACACAAAGTATCCAAGAATAATATGAGTCTAGTAATGCTGCCCCCTGCAATACAGCCTGAAACAAATACAATTTTTAAAAAATCAGTGATAAATGGTAAAATCCTGATTTAAATTTGGCAGTTGTTTCCGTTAATGTAGCCTCTTTGTGCAGCGATGCTCTGCTCCCAGTGCTCCTGCAACACTCATCACATTATGTAAGTGTGTCAAGGCACATCCGCTACGTACGCTGGATTTCCTGTGCTGTCAAAAATCTTAAAACTCATACTTCAGACCATATTATAGCTTTTGGATCACATTTTGGAACGAGAATAAAGTCTAAAATTTTCATATCTTTTTGCTCGACTATATGATTTGCCTGAAAATTTTAATATTAATCACTTTAATAGCAATATTTTTAATTTTGTCTTACAACTTGTCATACCAACTCAATCAATCATCAAAGTTAAACAGAAATACTTCATATTTATTTCTTATTTTACATGTTTTCTTTTGTATTATTGTGACACGCAGCTACGTGTCAGAAATGTCTTTAAATTTGGCTGCTATTTCCATTAAAGTAACTCTTGTGCAGTGATGCTCTGCTCCCAGTGCTCCTGTAACACTTGTCTCATTATGTGTCTCAATCTGCGACGTACGCTGGATCTGAAAACTCACAATTCAGACCATATTATAGCTTTTGAGTCACATGTTGGGTAATTTTTTGGATGACCGTAAAAAAGGAGAAGGTCATTCCATCTATTAGCCTGAAGGCACCAAAATATTAACACTTGGAATTTAAAAACAAAAAGATTATTTAAAGACATTTACAGTTCTAAATACAATCAAATAACCAATTTAAAGAAACATATATGTAAAGGATGAAAGTGAAAAAAATATGATACATTTCAAAAAAGTTTTAATAATATGGTCATTCATAGTTTCACTTTGTTAAAGCATATTTTGCATGAGATAGTTACATAAATTCACAGTTTATTTTTGTCATTTTAATTATATTTTTTGCATTTCAAAAACAAAAAACTCCAAAACCTGTAAAATGTGACATAAAAATTCAGCAAAATTGTTGTTATTTTTTTTAACAGTGTAGTAAACATGACCTCAAATGAAATGTTTAATTTGTTGGTATTTACAGTTTAAGTTTTTAAAGGGAATTTTCCATTAGATATAAATTCACAGTATATTTTTGCATTTTTTTTTGCATTTTAAAAATGTAGAAAAAATGAAATAGGAAGGAAGGAGGACGGAAACAATTCTGCAAAATTCTAATTATTATTTTTTTTTACACTATGATAAACACGACGTCAGTTGCAGACCCCATAATAACAATACTTGGAGTTTGAAAGTTCTAAACCATTGACCTTTTGTCCGTACGTGGTCGTATATACATAAACATTGCTGGTGCAGATCTCTTACTGTCTCAATTTATGTTTTATAATCAAAAAATCTACTTGTATTTGCTCTCTGGAGGCCTCTTAAAGCATGAAAATAATGTAAATATGATCTAATGCATATATTTCAAATCCAACTAAATAATGACGGGAAACGGCTTTTGACCAAATAAATAAACTCACTATTGGATCTCGAGTCTGGCTTTGATTGGCTCCTTTTTTAAAACCGCTACTGTTGGTCTGATTTGGGTTTTATCATCATCTTCACACTCTTGAAGACACAAATCCAGCGGATAAAAGCATCAAAACAAACAAGGAGGCAAAGAAATCGCATCTGTCGCCTCAGATTTAGTCCGTTCCTTTGGGTTATTTGGGTTCCTCTTATTCCCCGACGTCACTCTTAAAATAAAACGCCTTTTTTCGTACACTTATAACACCTTAACTGCAGCGTAATTGTAAAGTGGTTGGTCCCTAAAGTCCACATGATGAATGTTTATTGTCTTTTTTTTTTCGAGCTACTTGGTGTTGACGGAAGGAAACGTTGTGATGCTCGGCCATCTGGTTGTGTAGATGTCGGACGTTAGATGGTGAAGCATATGGACGCGACTCGGCGGCTGCTATCCAGAAGCATATGGTTCTTTGAGATAGAGTCGAGACAGACCGGGCTTTTCTGCCGGAGAGCACCGAGGGCCTCAGCATTGTTAGAAGTGCTGCCAAACAAACTTCACCACACATTCACAGTCTGTTCTACTTGTTTCAATGCGAACTGAAAGGCGGCGGCGGCGGCGACACTCGTGAAATAAAAATGAAGATACCTGCGAACTGTATTACCACCGGCTTATTCAGCAACATTTGGACCTCGACTGGGCTTTTTGTTCATTATACGCTGGGGACGTCTTTTTTTTTTTTTTTTTTTTGGTCTCTTCTGCTGTCTCATTATGAAGATTACTCCCCAAATTGATTTTTTTTCCCCCCTTTATCTTCCTGGTGAGAAAGTCCTTTTTATTTTAGCGCCTGGTGTGCCTATAAGCATTACTGTTATCGTTATGAGAGAAAAAAAGAAACGGAGCTTCTCCACTCGTATTATCACAAATTAAAATGCCTTTAGTTTAATGCGTGGCCTGATGAAGGGCTCTATTTAAACTCAGGCAGAGCTCCAGCTTTTTGTCATTATTCCAGGCAGTAATATGCTTTTTCTCTCTGATAGATAATACAAGATTTCTGGCAGTTTCTGTGAATTAATTAGGTTTAATTAACATGGCCGTCACTGTGCTGTGAATGTGAGCCGGACTTCACTGGAATCAGGCTTTTTTTACAGCAGCTATCAAAATTTAGATGAAGTTCCTCGACTGCTGCTTCATAGAGGGACGACCTTCATATAATAAGATCATAATGAGATCCATAAATATGCAGACCTGTGTATGCATTTACGGATCTTCGTATGTATTTCCAGTTCTTTGTACGCATTTATGGATCTTTGCATGCATTTACTGATCTTTGTACACACTTACAGATGTTCGTACCCATTTACCGATCTTCATGCGTATTTGTGGTCTTTGTACGCATTTACGGATCTTCGTACACATTGATGGACCTTCATATGTATTTACAGGCCCTCTTGCGCATTTACAGCTCTTTGTACATGTTTATGGATCTTCGTATGTATTTACAGCACTTTGTATGCATTTACGGATCTTTCCCCCCCAAAAAATTTGAAATTCCACCTACTTTTGGCTTCTTCTTTTTTTTTTTTTTTTTTTTTTTACTTTTTTCTATTTTGTGTAAATATTTAAAATGTAAATCAGTTCACATTTTTTGCGATACTAGCAGTACTGATTTAACAAAACAGTCTACATTTGTAAAATAATTACAACAAAATTATTTACTCTTTTAATATCCTTAAATATGTGTATGTTAAACAGTATCTGTAGAAAAAAATTAAAAGAATACAATTCAAAATGTTTTTAAAACCCCCAAAAATAGCGGGGGAAAAAAACAGAAATTCTGCTGTATTTTTGGCTTTTTTCCCTTTTTTTTTAAAAAAACCAAACAAAAACAAATGTAAATCGGTTCATCCAACAGTCAACGTTTGGAGAATAGTAATTACAACAAAACTGCTTACTTTTTTTTAAATCTCCTTGAATATATGCATCTGAAACAATTTCTTTGGAATAAACCTCTGAATCAAAAAAATCTAAAAGAATAAAATTTAAAAATGTTCTTAAAAGCCCAAAAATAGAAGGAAAAAATCTGAAATTCCACTTTATTTTAGATTTTTTCTTTATTTTTTAATATTTAAAATGTAAACTAGTGCCTCTTTTTTTGCGATAGCCGAAGTCGTGATTTAACAAAACAGTCAACAATTGTAAAATAATAATTACTACAAAATTAATTATTTGTTATGTCCTTGAATAGATATATCGTAAACAATATCTGTAAAATAAAAACAATACAGTTAAAAATGTTTTTGAAGCCCCCAAAATAGGAGAAAATTTAATAGTCTAACATAAGATTTAATTTAGCACAGAAATTGTTGTAGAGTGAACCCTAACTCTAATAACTTCAGAAATTGTGGACATTTTGTACAGTTTTGGCTTTAAAAAATATTTATAACATAAATTAATATTTTTTGGGTGATAATAGTTGGAAATTACAGTAATTTAAAAAACAAAATTGCAGTTAAAAGGTATTTAAATGCCCAAGAAACATGCGACAAAATCTTTTTGTTATGGAAAAAGAAGTAACACAAAAAACACCAGTAAAAAGTTTAGAAAAATCCACTGTGAAGAAATTACCTTTGGATAATATTTTGTAGTTTTGGGCTGTGTTTTTTTTTTTAATGGTTAATACATTTGTAAATGATAATACTATATGTATTTCTTTAACAACACAGAGACAAGCTGTAAATTAGAAGCAAATTGTTTGGAAGAATGAGTTAAAAATGTACATTGAATAAATGCTCATTTTGTAGTGATATCTGCGTACTGTCCCAACATTCTTATGGGAAAGCTGTTGGATTACAGAACGTAGAACATAAGCAGCGCTGCAGAGAATGAGGAGGTCCGGGTCGCTGCCCCTAAACTCCTCGGGCGGCTTCCACAACAGAAACCTGACGAGCCTCTGCAGTCCTTCAGCTAATCAGGAACTAATATGTCACCTGGTTCTGACCCGTAATTCTAGTGCTGCCCTCGGGCTGCTCATTCATCCCTTCAGCTCTCAGCAATCCAAGCTGGGCGGCGAGGTATCAGATGACTAATGGCTTCTGCTGCAAATCCCACATTTACCCAAACTGTTGTTTTTTTATTTTGGGGGTTGTAACTCGTGCTTGGTTTTTTTTTTTGTGCTTCTAGTCGGAAAGCGAGTGATTGATGTCATCAGAGATCAACGGACCTCAACACTGAACAGGTGAGGATTTATTCTTTTTTTCTTGCTTCCCCTCCTCCTCCTCCTCCTCCTCCTCCTCCTCCTCCTCCTCCTCCTCCTCCTCCTCCATTACAAACCATTGTGCTGCTGTTTCCCATTGGCTGTCGGCCTGCGGGGGGTTTTTAGGTTGCAGGTTCAGAGGTTAATTGGAGGCTTCGGGCAGTTTTCTAAAAGAATAAATCCTCTGTTGCCCCTCATGCAAACACTCTCCTCGTATATCAGCCAATTACCAACTCCCTGAACACACCTTCTGTCGCCTTTCTGCTTCTATTCACTGGAACAACTTATAATTCTCCATTATATTCCCAGATTTGGTTTGAGAAACAAAGCTGCAGGTTTACGGTGTTTGCATCTTTACACATTATTCCTCATGCCTCAGCCTGCTGTGTTTGATATCTTTGGACGCTTTAGGATTTCCACTAGAATTTGAAATGAGGTTTTTGAAGGACGTGCCACTGGGCAGCATGAATTTTTATTGACCGACCCACCGGCGACTCGGTCGGGTTTAAATGATGTTATACCGGCTTTTTTCTTCTAACCCAGAGGCAGTCGTGTTGATTAAAGCAGCTTCACTGTAAAGAAGAGGCAGTAGTTTGGCTGTGGAAGTTTTTTCAGTGGTTTTTGTGTGTGGAAAGCTTTTTATTTTGTCCTTTAAATGCTGGCGAATGACACCTTTGACTCGATCTGAATGTCCCAACTGTGATTTTTTCCAAGCTATATTGAGATTATATTTGCGATTTAATGATTTAACTTCAGCTCAGGCCAACATTCGCTGTGTAGTAGAGTTAAAATGACCACAAAATTAGGATTATGTACAAAACTTTGCATCCAAATAAGGCATAAAATAATCTTTACTTGGATTATAACGATCTCTTTGAGGTGAAATATAAATAGTATTGTAATGTATACATTAACCAGGTAGCTGGAGTTTATTTTTATACCAGAAATTTGATGGAGAATATAGAAACTGGGTGTTTTTATGTCAGATTAGCCCAAATTGAACCCAGCTGATTTTCTATCAGCATTTTAAACTTCAAAAATGCAATCAATCATATTTATTCAATTGTAGGAAGCCAAATTCGTAGTCATGGTTAACATTCATTTCATTTTGCAGTGCTAACTCTCCGTTAGCCATTATGATTGAATGTTGTCAGCTACATTTTCCTCCTCATTTTATTTTTTTCAAAATAATCAGATTTAGATTGTTTCATTATTTGAAAATGATACCAGCTAAACAGATTGTTTTACAGCTCAGCCTGACTGAAGAAGTTCTATTTACAACCCCAGATGCTAATGTGTGTGCCGACCAGAGAGCCGCCAAATCAGCCTACTGATCATTAGGCACTTGTATGAATCCGACTGTGTGAAATTTAAACTCAAAAGAGGTGCGTATGCGACCATTTTAAGATGAGATAATCTTTTATTGCTCCCCATGCCAAGGGAAATTCACATAACTACAGCAGCAACAACTCTTACAGCAATAAACATACAACTTATAATGATAATAATTATATGTACAATATATACAAGGATGAAGAACGAAAATAAACAAATACAGCACCAGTACACTGTAAACAACAACAATGCAAAGTGTCTCGTGGAATAAATGTGAAAGTGCAAAGATGCATCAGTGCAAAAATGGCTGTTCAAATTTTATTATGGGTTGAGATGATGACATGATGTAAGTCTGGTTTATGTTAACATCAGCCAGTGATGCTGATGTTGTTCAGTCTTACAGCAGATGGGATGAATGACCTGCGATAGCGCTGCTTCTTGCAGGATGGACGTCTCAGTCTTCTGCTGAAGGAGCTGCTTAAATCCTCCACGGTCACGTATCAGTGGATGAGAGGGATCGTCCATGATGGATGTGAGCTTGTTCTCAGTCTGGAGTCTTGTTGCACAGGGATGCAAATTTTGAATCATTTCCTTAACCGGCAGCCTCTTCAGTCAATGATCGGGTAATTATTAACATAATGAACTAAATAACCAATATATACTCTAGTTCAGGTCACATGACATTCACAGTTTCGACAGTCATGTGACATGCACCGTTCTTTGGTCACGAACAATTGGTCACTGGCACAAAAGAACAACACAATACTGGTCTTTTGCTTTCTCCAAAAACATGGAGTCTCTGGCTGGTACCTATTAAGCATTGCAGGAGGCTTTGTCATGGTGCCACTTTACTAGCTAAACTCCCACAATACTCTCTGCTTGCCAACATGGAACTGATGGAAGTCTGAGTACAAATATCTGTAGAATAAGATATGAGAGTTCTGGCTGGTACCCAGTTAGTGTCGCAGGAGGCTTTGTCATGGTGCTCCTTTACTAATAAACCGCCAGCAGTGTTCCACAAAGTCCACCTCCTCTGGTTGGTACAGTGTTGAACAGTAAGACATGCTACCTGGTGGAACAGTCAGGTACTACAACTGGTTTACAGTTTCCAGCACGTGCGTCTTTGTCTTACCAGTTAATACATTTTCAATTGGTTAAATTATTAACATAACTAATCGATTAATGGTAAATCATTTTCGTATATAGAACTGAAAATTCCCCCAAATTGTTCAGCCACACTGACTCAGATTTACACACTGCATTCATGTTTGACTATTAGATTTGTGAAAAAATAGACGAAATAAAAGACTAATAATAGACCAATAATAGATGAAAAATGAGACTGGAACACAAGAAAGATGCCATGAATTTCTAAAACCATTGATGTGAAAATTTAAATCCTGACTCAGACTCACTGTATACATTTAATCTTAAGTGCTAATTGTTAAAAATCTTGAATTTCATTGAAAATAACAAATAATTTGCTCTAATTTTGGAGTGTTGTCCTGTAATTCTGCAGCACAGTTCCATTTTTTGGGTTTTCTCTCTGGTACAAAGTGTCAGTCGAGTTAAGGCAAGAAGATTGCACAAACAGATTTCCATCTCTGGCTTATTTTGGTCATTTAAAGCTTTCTCTTTATCACTTCATAGCCCCAACATTTTCCACCCTGCAGAGAATCAGCCCAGTTTTGTTTTTCTTTTGCAGGAAAAAAAAGTAAAAAGTCTTTAAGATAGTTTAAATATGTCAATTAGTGGAATAATTTATCGGCTCTCTGAGTCCGGAGAGACGTCGCTGAGGGCCTTCAGAGCTCCAGACTGGACCGAAATGAAACCACCCAGTGTGACCAGTTGATTTGAATGGTCGTCTGATGTGAATGACTGGTTTCTATGATCTGCTTGTGTTGGCTCACAGGCTGCCAGCTCATATTAAAGCGTGTCGCTGCAGTTGGAGTTTGCGTGTTCGTTTCTCCTCCACTTTCCCTCCTGTCTTCAGTCCATCACTGTTTCACTCCCGACTCCGTGTTCTCAATCTCCCCTCTGTTGTGTTATCCGCCGGGTTTTTTCCAAAATAGTTCTTGTTCCCATAAACTGCTTCATTTTCTCGGTCCTCCGTGGGAGCTTGTTCCTTGTCACTCTCTCAGATCTTAAGAAAGCAAAAAGCCAGAGCCAGTATGTGTGGGTGTCTTTCCAGATATCGGTTTTCTCAGGGTCAAATTGTTCATGTGGATCTAATATTTGAGGTGAACCACCATCGGCAGACAAGCCCTGTTCGGTTCGGATGTATTATTTTCCCCTGTTTGACTTTGATTTCACAGTGCAGACCTTAGTCGTATCAACTCCAGTATCTTGTTTTTAGTCGACATTCACCACCTGACCTCACTTGTAATTCATACTCTCGTCAAAATATATGAATAATAATTTATATTTGAAAAGCAAATCTTAGATTAGCTTGTGAGCAGAGCTGTGAAAGTCACAAAAAAATAAGTTAAAACATCCGTGCTGTGAGAAACGTTTAGTCTTCAACTCCCTAAAGACTTGAATTATCATTTAGTTGCAAAAAATTACCTTGCAGTTTGAAAAATGAGTGTAGACCAGCATTCAGAGACCTGGAAAACTTGTAAATGACTTGTTGCCTGCTCAGGAAGGCTTGTGATGTGACTTGGACTTGTGCTAGTAGACCTGACTTACAGTTTCTTTGATAACCTTGAGACTAAAGACTAAACTTGTCTTATCTAACTTGGTGCTTGACTTATTTCCTGCTTTTAAAACACTTGAGCTCATCTGGATTGACTCGGGAAGACTTGATTACTCATTTGAACTTGTCTTGACAGTATTGGAACTTGGAAGACTTAAAAAGTACTTGGGACTTCATTGAAACTTCATTTGACAGCACTGAGACTTGAGACTTGTTATAACAATACTTGGAGCTTGATCAAGACTTGTTTTCACAACACCTGGGTTTAGATTTGAGACTTAAACTTAAAACTTGTTTTGACACTACTTGATTTTCAAATCTGTCTTGAAAAGAATGACTAGGGATGACTAGAGGTAATCCATACTGACTTGAGACTTATAAATGAAGAGACTTGAGCGTTGAGTTTGACTTCTATCAAATGGAACTTTAGACTTGGTTTGAAAACACTTGAGACGTGACTTGTAGTTTTCCCAGTTGACTTGACAAGTCTTGAGCTTCGAGTTGAACCAGACTTGCGGCGTGACTCGGACTCGTGTCGGTGTCTGGGTCTATAAATAAACCTCACAGCGTTTCCTCCATCACACCAGATCAGACAGAGTCATGAGCAGCAGCATCTTTCCTCATCAGCCCCCCGCTGTAGAGCTTCCTGAGGCCGGCTGCCACTGAAGCAGCCCAGCAGATGGTTCCATCAGCGGGGTGTGAGGAGCGACGGGGCCCCTGATCCGGCTGGAGGCTCCAGAGGCCCCGAGTAGAAACAATACAACCACTGTGGAGGGGAATAAACGACAGCACAGAACTAAACATTATGTAAACACACTGAGGCAAGTTTGTCTTCTGTTGAATATTTAGACGGTGAATTCAGTCTGCAGTAGTTTTTGGCACAGATGGTACAAAAAAAAACAAACATATGATGCGTAACCTTGAGAAGGTGGTTGAAGCTGCTGAATTAGACGTGAAAATCTATTATGTGGTCAAAAAATTTGCTTTTTTTGGCTCATTGTTGCTGTTTTTGGTGTCAGTTTTACAAAACGTAGTCACACAAATGGATTTTTTTCAACTACTGTTGAATATTTTAAAGAGGTGAGTCTTGAATATGTAATGAATTTTAAATATCTGAGTAAATGAACAAAATATTCAGGGTACTGATATCGAAGAGTTGACATATTTTGTCTTTGGCCAGAGTACAGGCTTGAGCTTAAATGGAAAACTTTCATCTCTGAGCAGTTTTTTAGGGATCAACTGATTTTCGGGGGCTGATAATCAGCCCTTTTCCAATTATCGGTATTGCTGTTTTAATTTAGCAGTTCTGGTGATCTAGCAGATGATGCTGAAACACCATAATCTTAAACTAGCATGCCCTGTTTCCCTGTTCCTTCAGTGGGTAGTAACAGTGACAGAACAGGGAAAACTCTACATACTTCACATGTTTTAATACTTATATTTTTACATTCTCCACACCAACTCTGCATATCAACACCTGAAGAACGTTTCACCATGCTGAATGTATCTTCCAACTACTTGCTCTTCTGTTCACTGTTTCTGAGCCCTGCTGCATTTATTGTATTGATCCAGTAGCTTTGATTTTCCTCTTAATCCTGTGTGTTCTGTGTAAACACTTCCTGCAGTTCAGCCGACAACACTTCCTGATTTTTTGTCATGTGACCGTTGGTCATAGCTGAGTGAGTCATGGCTTTTCGTTTGAGCTGAACAGTGCAGAATTTTTTAGTTTTTTACAGAATTGGTGCAAACAGAGAATAATTTAAATGAGATATATAGAATAAAGTTACTATTGATGAAATATTAATTTTGCAAATAGAAATCAGGCTGTTAGTTTGAAGACTGCCATTCTCTTTGTCTTTTCAGTTTCTGGTGATTTTTTTTCGAAAACACAACATCCCTTTCAAACTGTTGTGGGATCCAGAGGGTTAATATCTTTCTAATAACTTGACATTTGCTGCACACATTCCTCCTCTGCAGTTACTCCCAGCTACAGTCGCCGAAAAAATGCGAGGAAAGGGCGTTTTTTCTTTCTTTCTCCTTTATTGTGTATTTAAAGAGTTTATTGAATGAATACAGCTGCTTAGACCCTCAGCGAGCAACACTGTAGGTCAATACTCAAAGGAGAAATGATGAACTCTCAGCAAATCCAGTCCAGAAAACATCAATACTGACCTTCTCGAAGCCACATCAGCCAGTGAGTGATTAACATCCAGAGAAACACAATCAGGCACGAGGAGCTGAACTTGAAGTTATTAGGGAGGGTTTTCATCGGGTTTTCTGCAGATCTTTTTCATCGCTTACCTCACCGCCGCTGGAGGTTTTGCACACAATTCAGACTTGGTTTGTGTGTTTGCGTCTGGCCGGCTGTTGTGTTTGGGTTGGGGCCCAGAAACTGTATCGCAGCGTGAAATTCGAGGTGCATGAGTTGGACCGGACTCTATTTTTGTCACACAGATGGCAAACATCACTCCTTTCCTGCCAAAACTCAGTGTGTGTCCGTCTTTTTCATTACATCCCCTTAATCAGCTCATTAATTCAAAGCCTTAATGATATAGAGGAGGGAGGGAGGCAGCCGCTGGTTGGTAGCAATGCTAGAAAACTCCAAAAAAGCTGCAGAAAAAGAATGGAAATGAAAAGAAAGGACAGCGGAGGAGAAAACTGGAGGTCTGCAGAGACTCAGAGAGGCAAAGTTGATGACTTGGAGCAGACTTTTATCAGCTGCCAACTGGTGCTGTGGTGTGTTTATGTGTGTGTGGTGTGATTGAATAGTTTGAGGATGGCTGCCAGTATTTTAGTGTGTGTGTGTGGAGGGCGTGGATGAATGGATGCTCATGTGTGGCTTCTCTTCGTATTTTCTCTTCTGTTCGAGCCAGCAGAGTGTGGCTTCTTTATACTCCGTCTTCTAACTCGTCCAAGTCGCTCTGGGTTTGGACCGGAGGAGGAGAAAAGTTGGTCGCTCGTTTGTTTTGTCAACACTTTGGCTGCTAGATGTTCATTGCTCTACTGCTTTTTCGGAGGAAAGCTGCTGCTATTGTTGTATTTTAGCTCTCAGATCCTCTTCTTTTCCTGCTTTTGAACCCTCTGAACCCCAAATCTTACCAACAGGTTGGAAAGGCATGTTATTTCTTTAAAAAAAAAAAAAAAAAAAAAAAACACCAAAATGACTGCAAACACAGAAAGAATTGTCAGATTTTCAACTTTCCAGCTGTTCTGATCAGACTTTTTGCACATAGAACTCCTTCCATTTAAGCTGCTCTCAGCTTTACTTCACCACTAAACATTCTTGTTAATTCCTATTTTGTACACAAATTACCGCAGTATTTTCTGAGCGCGTCAAAGAAAGAGGTTCCTTCATGTTTTTTAAAGTCACATTTGATTGTTTTTAGTATTCTGTACCTCAAAACCTGCTGCTGTTTGTTTTTTTTTGGTTTTTTTTTTTTTTTAAAAAAAAAAAACAAAAAAACACCAAATTACGTCAAATTTATCAACCAGAAACTGTGAAAACAAAGATTTGTGGGATTTTTAACTTTCAGAGACTCCTAGAGACTTTTTATCTGTTTTATTACCTCACATTATTAATTCAGACTAATTGTGTAACTTCCAGGTCTTCCAGGAAAATTTACCAAATCTAGGCTTTAAAAAAATCATGATACTTCATCAAAATCACTTTAACAATTTGTCAAAAATAAACCATTTTTTTTAGCCAGTTTCTGCAAAAAACTAAAAATTCTGCACTCTTTATTACAAACAAGAAGCCATTAGCGACTCAGCTGTGACCAACAGTCTCATGACAAAAATTTACTTAAAATTTGGTGTTTTCACAGAACAGAGAGGATACCAGCATGGAAATATACTAGAGAGCTTTAGATGAAAATAAAACCTATTTGATGATTAAAATAAAGGCAGCATGGCTCAAAAACAGTGAGCAAGTTGTTGGAAGATGCATTCAGCATGGTTGTAAAAATGTAAATAATAAAATGTCCATAGCATGTAGATTCATAATTTTTGTCCAGTATTGGTAACAACCGTGGGCACTTGATCCAGTTTATTTAAAATTTTGTAAAACAAATAGTCAGTGAAATTCAACTTTCACGTTGTATTTTTGTGAAGCAGTTTTTTTGGTACATTTTAACTCTCTGTGGACTCATTTTTCACTGCATCATAAAGCCCTGCACCTCTATAGAAACAGTTCAACCATGACTAGAAGTAGGGAAATGAAAGTGGAATTTCTTTTACAGAAACTGATAAAGCCTTCAATCATCTTGTTCAAGATTTTTCCAAAAAACAGGAACTCCACATGTAAATGACTATTTCCACTTTTATAGCCTCTGTAAGCTCAGTAGGTTTAACTCTACTCTGCTCATCGTGCAGAAAGATGTTTCACTATTCATCATTTTCTGAGCCATGCTGCATTTATTCTATTGATGAAGTATGTTGAATTTTGCAGATTGCAGTTCAGCTGGAAACTCTTTGAATTTTTGTCAAGTGACTGTTGGTTGTAGCTGAATGAGTCATAGCTTCTCGGTTGCACCGAGGAGCTCAGAATTTTTATTTTTTCACAGAATCTGGCTCTTGCATTTGGTTTATTTTTGGCAATTTTTGGAACAAGACATGTAGATTAAAGCATTTGAATTTTAGGCTTATTTTCCCTGATGGAAACTGATGTCATGTGTTGAAAGTCTGACCAATACTTTCTTTTTGTGGCTCTGAAAAATGATGTAATTTTGGTGATTTTTTTTTTTTTTTTTAACTTTTCCATTAAGTTAATGTAGCAGAAAGAACCAAAATGCTTCCCCAGTGCAACACAAGTTATTCCAAAGAGACCTGAAGCATGTTTTCCTCTGGATGCTTCGGTTCCTTCAAGGTTTCATGCAGCAGCTGAGTTGAACACTGTGCTTGTGACGGTGTCCTTCACTGTTAGTTCGCTCGTGTTTGACCCGCGGGGATTCATCAATCAGTCGTCTAATTTCTGTAATGAGAAGCTAAAGAGGATGAGTTACGAGGCTTTAATTAGTTACACTATTAATTGTCGCTGCTTATGTGCCATTTGACCGTAATAAAGTGTGGCCTTGTGTAGGCGAAGAGCTCTTCATACATAAATGTATTTCAGCAGCTGTGTCTTTTCTCCTTTTTCATTTTCTTCTCCTTATTTTCTGCTGAGCGCTCGCCCGTGGTCGGACCGAGCACCCCGAGGCGTCGATTTTTGGATGTCATTGAATATATTTATTGTCGGCTTGTGCACGGTCTACGGCGGCGCTTTGTTGTTACCCAGCAAGAGCCGGCTGTGTCATTCCTTTGATTCCTTTTTGATCACAGAAAGTAGCTGAATCAGGGATACCTGCAGCTCATTTTTATTATACATGAGGAGGGAAGAAGTGAGGAGGGGAAGCACTGAAGCAGACTTTTCTAAGCTGTCGGCTACATTTAAGCTTTTATGGACAACAGCAGGGACCCTCCCTGCCTCTGATGGCTTTAACAGCTTACTTCACTGCTCTCCACAGCCTCTTTCTCTATTATTCCCTTCGTTTCTTGCTGCCAAAATGGACTCTTGTGTGTGTGTTCGCTCTGTAGCAACAGGTTTACGTTTAATGTCTTTCGCATGTGAGCTTCACTGACTCATGTTAATACAGTAAATGACAAGTGTCCTCTTTCCCGCTCAGGCAGAAACTTGTTTTTTTTGTGTGTGTACTTGTGTTTTCCGGAAACTTAAACAAACTTAAGCTTCTTCACCCCTTAAGCCCTCGGTTATTATTTTGAATTTCCGCCTGAAAAGACACAATTCAATCTGGATTGTAAAGGCCAAAACAAACAACTACGGGCTTTATGGATAAGAGACACTCGGGAGTATATTCAAATGGAATAAGTCTCCAAAAGCTGACAACTCTGAAGTTTTTCCCTCCGCCTAATCAAAATTCTAAATTACAGAGCCACATCATAATGAGTCTGTAAACAGTGGTGTTATTGAACCTCTTCTAAGAATTCTGATCCACGTTACTGAGACGAAACGCTGCATCCATTTTAATCATAAAACTCCTCTGGCTCCTGACAGGTAATCTGACTGTTTAATCTCCACGATGCTAAAGGTTCTCTGCACACAAAACACTCATCAGACAACACGTCACTGTTGCCTCCAAATGGAGTTTCTTATTGCAGAAGGGCCAGGAAAGTTTCTTGTTAAAATGATTCAGCCTGAATAGTCTCATTCCTACTAAATGGCAGTCGTCCTAAAAGGCAAAATACTTGTTCGTAGCAGCTTTTCTTCTTCTGTCCAGGCTTGTTTTCTAATGTAAAACAGTGACAACCAACAAAAAACAAGAAAACAGCACAAACACAGCTAAACAATGGAGTCACAGTTGCTTTCTTCAGGTTGTCATTAGATTTTATAACTCTGTGGTTTTTACCTTAATCTTCATCATTTGTTTTGCATTTGTGTTAAAATTAATAGTGTCTCGGTCGATTGGTTGCTCTAGTCTGACCAAAATACCATCCTAATATGAAAAACCAGAAGCTTTTCTTGCCATATTTGCCACACATCATGTTACAGGCCTCAAAAGTTGGTAAAATGTCAACTAAAGGTGTGTATTTTAGTAGGAAATATGGACGCATCCATATGCATACACTTACAGGAATTTCCTGGGGCCATAATACCATTCATGCTTGTCAAATGTGGCACTTTTTATTGCAGAACAGCCAGGAAAGTTTCTTGTTAAAATGATTCAGCCTGAATAGTCTCATTCCTACTAAATGGCGGTCGTCCTAGAAGGCAAAATACTTGTTTGTAGCAGCCTTTCTTCTTCTTCTGTCCGGCCTTGTTTTCTAATGTAAAACATTAACAACCAACATAGAAAACAAGAAACAACACAAGCACAGCTAAACAATGGAGTCACTGTTGCCTTCTTCAAGTTAAGTTTCATTAGTTTTGATCAATCTTTGGTTTTTACCTTAGTCTTTGTCTTTTGTTTTACATTTGTGTTAAAATTAATAATGTCCTGGTCCAGCGCTTGCTCTAGTCCGACCAAAAAGCTTCCTGGTAACCCAGAAAATGGAGGAGAAGCTTTAGACACATATTTAAAGGGTTGTGTAACCAAGTAATTTAGTAATTCATGTAAAATATCAAACAATGTGGAAAATTTTGCTATTTTTGATGGCTCAACCTAACCAGAAAACAAGTGAAATGACAGAAAACCAAACTTAAGTCCAAGACCGATGGTTCTTTATTCCTTTTGGGACACAAAATACATTCAAAACAACAAAACATTCTGATCAGTGTGTAACTGAGAATGCAGTTTAGTTGTAGAGCCACATAGTTTTGTCCAGTAGAGGTTGCTTCCTAATGTTCAAGCTTCTCTTTTTGGTCACTTAGTGTTCATAATTTTGTTCTTTTGGATGCTCAAAACTCTTTGATGATTTGTGGCATCTGCTGTTGCTATAGGGAGAGAGAAGTTAGGCCTGAAATTTACATTGATTTTTAAGGGGGAATGACGTAAAATGACTGAGAAACTTTAGTGGAGGATCTGGTGGCATTTATTTACATTTTCCCTAGTCAAAGACTGGGAATGCCAAGTTCCCAGTTGCCATCAAATGCAGCAAAAAGGAGCACTGTGACAAAGACTGATGGGTAAATGAAGCTGTAGTGTTCAGGTCAAACAATCTCTGGTGTTATTTTAAGGAGAAAAGCATTAAATTAGGGGTCTTCTGGGATTAATTGTTTCTTTTTGGCAGCATTTGTTACAGTTTTTTATTGGTATAACCTAATATAGACTGCTACGTCTAACTTATTTATCATTTATGGAGTCAGATCATGTTGAAGAAGTCGTCGTTGGGGCTTTATTTTGTTTAAATGGACAAAAAGTCAACTGTATTCCTCAATAGTTTTTTGCTGGTTTACCAGTTGATATATTTGTGTTTTTAGAAATGTACATGGGCAGAATCTGTTAATATCATTTCTGTATAAAATAATGAGGTTCAAATGATTTAGTATGCTTTAAATACTAGCTTTTTATGTAAATTTAGGATTATTTGAAGCTAATAACGTAGTTCACACTGTGGAGTATTTAGTTAATCTATGGAAAATATGCTCTTTTTTTAATGTCATCAATTGATTGGTGGAACTTTAGGTTCAATTTGAGTTCACCAAGAGTTTCTTTGGTTGACTACAGCCCTAGATATCGATATATTAGTCACATTAGAAGTCATAGTTCGATCAAAAGTCCTTGAGATCCATTTGCAGTTGTAGTTTATCTAATGAGGACCACAGGATGTGACTGAAAGATTTAAAATATTCACACCAACAAACCAAACAAATCAGTTTAGATTGGTGGTATTGATAATCCATTGTTTTTCTGTCCACTGTGGGTAGTTCAGGTGATGTGGGAGGTTAGAGAACTCAAATAACAACATTTCCGTGGCAGCTCTGCCTCTGTAGAAAGTTTAAACTCCATCAGTCATTGAGGAAATGCAGGAAACTCAAACCTGAAGGCTATTGTGTGCTGTAACAGACAGAACAGGCGTAACTGACTCGGTTTTTGTTGACAGTCTTTATTCCTGCTGGACCCATGGAACCCATCAGATTGAGTTTATCTGCAGTCTATCGGTTCGCGGTCGTGTCATTTGGAAGGTCTCCAAATATGGACTGCTTCCCCTCCTGGGTGTCGCCTTTGATGTTTGATTGACAGGACATTAATTAGCTGGTTGGACTTCAGAGGAGGATGACCTTTGGATGCTGAGTTACAGGAGATGCTCGCCATCTGGCTGCGTTTGATTTGTCCTTGTTGGTGTGATGCAACGTGATGAAACAAAAGGCGACATAAACACAAGAACATGATGAAACAACAGCAACATATATGTGAGAAACATGATGACATACTGTACGTTGATGCGAAGGACTCTGAACTGTCATGTAGCGCCATAATGATGTCTAAATTTAGATTTATCTAGTTTGCATCAGTATGGCAAGACCAGGAACTTTCTGTGAAACTAATACCATCTTGATTTGAAAAACTGGAAGATTTATTGCTGTATTTGCCACACATCATATCCTACTGATGGTAGAGGCCTCACAAGTTGGTAAAATGTCAGCTAGAAACATCCTCTAGTTTATTCTGGGTGTTTTTTGACCACCGGTGCAAAAGTCAAAGATGCTCAGGCCATGTCAGGATTTATATGGAAGTTTTCCCCCAGATTTAGTCCACATGACCATTGTTTTGCAATCAAGTATGCCAGACTTGAATTCTCCAAATTCAACCAAGAATATTTTCCACAAGTTAGTTTTGGGATCCCAAAAAGCAAATAAGTAAACTCAGAGATGGTCCAAGAACGTATTTCCTAAAATGACACCATTGGAAGTTTCCCAAACATCTATTTAGTTTATTCGACCAGTATTGCAAAACTCACAAGATGCTTTAGGCATGTTTAGATTAATATTGATATTTTCCTCAAAATTTGGACCACATGGCCTTTGTTTTACTAAATATCTCAGCCTGAATTCTCATAATTGAACCAAAATGTTTTTAGAGAAGTTAACTTTGGGTCCCAAATAACATAACGTCTAAAAAAAAAAAAAAAACACTGAAAATCCATGGTGTGAAAACAAAAGAAATTCTCAAAATTAAGCCAAAAGGTTTAACAGAAGTTAGTTTTTGGGATCCCAAATGGCAAAAAGTAAACTCTTAGACGACGCAACAACATATTTCCTGAAATGACACCCAAACATCCTCCAGTTGTTTATTTTATTCAACCAGTAGTTCAAAACTCAGATACATTGGCCGTGTTGACAGTAAAATGGATACTTTCCCCCACAGTTAAAAAAAAAAAAAATGTCTGTACATATAAGAATGCTGTCCTGAAGCCTCAAAATCAACCAAAATATTTGACAGAAGTTCAACTTTGTTCCTCAATTACAAAAATTCTGTACAAAATCTCTGAATGTGGAGCAACATTTCTCTTTAAAGTGATACAAACTGACCCAAAAGACACTTTTAAAGGCAAAATAACTGATCGATTGATTGCAAAACTAACTGACAGATTGATTTATAATGAGTGTAATCATTAACTGTAGGTCTAGATGAGTCTTTTGTGTTGCTGGTGGCCACACACATCCGTACAAACACACACATTTACACAAACACTCACTCTGTTGAAGGAGTTTGATCTGCATGAAGGCGGCGTCGGCTTCCCACGGGAGTCATGAGGAGTTTAAAGTTTATACAGCGCCGTCAAAATTAATGAACTCAGATGCCATGAGAGAGAGAGAGCGTTAGGACACACACACCAACACACAATAACACGCAGAAACACACAACTACACACACACACCCATGTAATGAGAGAGCGTCGCCGAATCAAGCGAAGTGACATGAAAAGATAATTACAAACGCACACATTCAGGCTGCTTCCTGCATGTGTGTGTTTGTGATTGTGTGACGAAACCCGTGACAAATGAGTGTTTTTCAGCCGTGTGTGTTTTTATTTTTTCCTTCCTCATTCATTCAGATATTCTTCGGGAGCATCTGGGAGGATTTAATGGGAGAATAAAATTATTCTCTAAAGATTATCTCCCCTCAGAGCTACATTTCTGTTTCTTCCTGTGTGTGCGTGGAGTGCACTTCTTCTATTCAAACATCTTTTCCAAAGCTTTGGGAGGGATTGAGGAAGATAATGAAACTACTTTCTAAGATTTCTTCCACCCTACTATCTCTCGTATTTCCTACAGGCTGGATTTTTTTAATCTCGCGGATCATTTTGATCTCCTGAATCATCCGCTGTCATCATTCTGAATTAAACCATTTTGCTGCTCTTCTCTCCGTCGCTGCCTTCCTCGTCGGGGTCTTATTTTCCAGCATTGTGGGAGCTGAAACTATTATTTTCCTTTTGTGTTTTGTTCATCAGGCCTTGAGAAAGTCTTACAGTGTCTGTAACAGCCAACTCCAGGCCGTAAAACACTTCAACGTGGTTAAAACGGAGCGTTTTTAGGCAGTAAACCCAGTTTTATCAGTCTCGGGATGCTGTTTTCCTATTAAAAGTCTTGTTTGTGTAGCAGCGGTTCCAGACTTTTTGGCTCGTTTTCCCTTCATGGTCCCACGATTTTATAAAGCTCCTGTTCAAACTGGTTTTTGAGGTTTTTTAAGCTAATCTCAGAGTAAATCGTCGGCCCTCATGCCGCACCACTCTCTGTCTACACCGAGTTTGCTTTTGATAATGGCCATCAAAGGAATGTTTGATTTCATTTCGCTGTCATTTTTAATTTATATTTACCCTCATTCAGAGCAAGAATGAAGGAATAAGAGCATTTTAACACACTGGGTGTCTTTAAACGCTATTTTTTAATGTGCAGGATTGTGAAAAAGTCCAATAAAACTTCGTAAATATCAGAAATATGGAGTTCTCAGTTTGATCACCGTTAAGGAACAAGAAATGTGAATGCTAGCATGTTTTTTAAGTTGCCTAAATGTGTATTTAAACTAATACTGAATTAGTTTTTCCCCTCACAAAAGCCTTTACTCGTCATCAGTAGAAAGATGTTTCACCATGCTGAATGTATCTCCAACAACCTGCTCCTCTGTTCACTGTTTCTGAGCCATGCTGCATTTATTTGATTCATCCAGTAGGTTTTATTGTCCTCTTAGTCTCTCTATTTGGAAACACTGCCTGCAGTTCAACCCTTATTTTAAAGGGATTTTGATGAAACTTTGCAGTTTAAGCTTAGATTTTTTTGTTTGTTTGTTTGTTTTTTAACACAGAAACTCGTGTCAAACATGAGACGTTTACAGGCTGTTGGACAGTTGGAAATATGACCATTAAGTATTTCCAACTGTCCAAAAGAAATCTGACAATTTTCTAGTTTCTGGCTTTGACAACTGGTTTAAATATGGCAGTTTTACAAAAGAAAGCATGCAATTTTACTTAACTATCAAATATATTTCCATATTTCCTTCTCTCTGATTTGTGCCAAAACTTCTCATAATTTTTGTTTTTGACTCTTGGTTACAGTCGAGTCAATGATGGTTTCACGATCGTGCCAAAGAGCACAGAATTTTTTAATTTTTTTTTTCTTTTTTTTACAGAATCTGGTTTGAACAAAGGGTTTATTTTCGGCACATCTTCAAATGTAAAACGTAGAACAAAGTATTTTTGTCGAAAATTAAGATTTTGAGCTCAGATTTGGTTATTTTTACCAACAGAATGGCAAGGACAAGTTGAAAATCTGCCTTTTTTTGTTTGTTTTTACAGTTTCTGGCTTTGGTAAATGGTGGAATTTTGGCTTCTTTTTTTTTTTTAAAGTTATTTTTAAATCTCAGATGTCTTTGAAACCACATAGCTGGTTTTGGCTTTCATATTGTTAACCCAAACCATAATCTTTTACTAAATCTAACCAAGTAAAAATGAAACTCAAGTCGAACTAAGTTGCAAGTTTTGTTGTGGATTTCTTCCTGCACCAACCCTCCAACTTGTACTTTTTCTTCCTTTCAGAAGAAAATATGTTTTTTTAAAGGCGAAAGTAAATGAAAATACTAGTGGTGGGATGTAATTTTAAAAAAATAATCTAATTAATTAGAGGCTTTGTAATTAATTAATTGTGATTGATCGTATTTTGTCAAATAGCAATATTTGACACAATAAGTAAATTTTTTCAATCCAAAGAAATTTTGACAGATGAATCAATGAATAGACATACAGGTGTATAAAATTTAAAAATGGGACATATAGATCTGGATTTAGTTTAATTTTTCAACTGTATGGCACAAAACATAAACATAAGTAGTTGAAGGAGCTTCAGAAAGTTGAAAATCCAGAGATTCATTCTGTTTTCATAGTTTCTGGGTCTGATAAATGGTGTAATTGTGATGGTTCTTTTTTAGGAATATAATTTTTGATTTTTATAAACTCAAAGTTTATAATTAAGTTATTAAAAGACAGACAAACCAACGCTGATCGTTACATAACCTCACGGAGGCGCCGCCTCCTGGGCGATGTAGTAACTTAAACAACAACGTTTGTTTCATTTCTACTTATCTGCATTTTTCATCTGTCTGCTACATTCACAGCGATTATATTCAACATTTTAAGATCTTTTGTAAACTCAAGCACTTTGAATGTCTTCTAAAGTGCTCTATTATGGGATGGCTACACCGTTAGCCATTAGCAGGACTGTTGTAGCTAACGTTAACTGTGGTGCTAACAGCAACATGTTTCACATTGAGGTCATCAGAAAACTCTTTGTTACACAATTTGTACACAATATCGTTTGATCCAAGCTGCCATCAGGAAGATTTTCAAAAGGAAACTTTCCACCCAACAAGCTTAGTGTGTTCTCATCTTCCTTCACTGTTCACCAAACTTTCTTGTGAACTGATGTCACTCCTGTGCTTCTTCTTCACAGCTGCAAACAGACTTTAGTTTCATTACTGCCCCCTACTGGGCTGGAGTGTTCATCAGAGTTACTGGTGTGCCAGAAATGAGGGAACTGAGAAAGGTGCGATTAAATGCGTTTTTTTAATGCGTTATTTTTTTCTGTAATTAATTAATCAAAATTAATGCGTTGAAGTCCCAGCCCTAAAAAATGCTCTTTAGTTGTTTAGTAACGTCATGTTTTGAGGCTCACAGATGAGTCTTTCCTCCATGTTCTGTCAGAATGCGAGCCGTCTGATGGTGAATTACCGACACCAACCAAAACATCTCGTTCATCACCACCTGTAGCCACCAGAGAAATGTTTAAAAAGTGAGATTTTCCAGCTGTGAACTCTACAACAATCCTTCAAAGCAGAGTGGGTCTTAGAAGCAGCGAGGCCTCTTACCTTGACACAGCGTTCATGTTTAATGGAGGTCCTGCCTGGCGAGATGAAACCACTGATGAGCTGCTGTGACGAGAACAAAGGCTCGTCTTCCTCTCTGCAAGCTTCGCTTTACATCAGAGGAGCCCACAGTCTTTGAGATGTCGAATGAAGTCCACCTACTTTACTCTGCAATTTATTTCGGGGGGCGAGCATTGGGGTGGCAGACAGAAACCCATCAGAGCGTCACTATCGAATGGCTTCAGGACAGAGTCATCTACTGGCTGCTGTTAATAAGACTCTGTTAGCGCTGCTTTTTCTAAATCCAATCACGCCGTGATTTAGAGGCAGCACGGCGTCTCTGGCGACCAGAACTATTTACATCACATTTTCCCCTGATTTCTCCGGCTGCCGTTCGGTGTTTTCTCCACGGACGAACAGTCACCTCCAGGCAGCAGAGCTCTGAGGTTCTCACACTCACAAAACATTTTCTCCTGCTGCACAGGAAACAATTCCTCCTCTGGCAGCTTTTTTTAAGAGGAGAAAAGATTTTTAAAAAGACTGTCAAACACAAAAGACTTGGTCAGAGTGCCTGTTTCATCTACTGTGCTTTTTTTGACTGTAATTTTTTTTACAATTTAATATCACTTAACAGATTTTCCCTGTTTCCTTAAATTACAGATATTAATCATTACAGAAATTAAAACAGACCCACATAATGTTTACATGAAAAATAAGTATTTCTATAAATAATAATGTGTTGGTTGAAGTCCTTTTTTTCTTTTTATTGTATTTAAATCAGATAAAAACATTATTTTTTCCTTATATATTTGCATTTATTTATTTATGACTATTTGTTTTTATCATATAATATTTATCATTGGATCATCGGAAAATAGTATTAATTTACATGTGAACTGTTTAAAAAAGGAACTAAAATGGTAAATATCCAAATCAATATCTGTATTTTATTAGCCATGGTGCTGATAAGAGAAATGTTCCCAAAAAATGCAAAGGTAATAGCAAATATTACATAAATCATGATATTTTTTCTGGATTTATGTACAGTAAAACTATGTAATCTAGCATTTTGCACAGTTATGCTGTGTTTTTTGAATTTTTTTTACAGTCAAAATTTAGAAACAGTTTTTTAATCAGTTTCAAGATAGTCAAAATGTTATTATTTTATGGAAAAATACTTTAGTTTTAGGCATTTTTAACTGTTAACATGTAATTCACCATTTTATTCTCTGATTTTACTAATTATTATCTGTAATTTTACAAAACTGGTAAAATCTGTAAAGCTGTTTTTAACTCAGCAATAAAAACAACATCTTTTTATTTCATGTATTTATTTTATATCCAGTAAAATCAAAGGAAAAGATTTTTTCTTTTTTTATGTGAAAATAGTGGCTCATATTTGCAAAATTGTTATGTTTTTAGTGGATTTATATACAGGGGAAAAGTATAATTTTACATTATGCAAAATTTTAGGATTTTTTTTCAGTAAAAATGTAAATTACGTTTTTTTTTACTTTTTCCCCATTTTTGCCAATTTATATATAGTAAAAATACTGTCGTTTTACAGAAAAACCTTGTTAAAAAATATTATTTGTAAAAAGAGTTTTTTTTTTCTTAAAGTGGAATTTTTGTACAGTTTTAGGCAGTTTTTGTTTTATGGTTAACATGTTAATCCACTATTTTGGTACTTTTTGAAATACTAATTTTACAAAACAGGTAAAATCTGTACAATAATTATTTTAAATAATATTTAATATTTTTCAACCTTTAATACACACGTTTCTTTCAAATATCAGTAAATAACTGTCAAATAATTCTATTTTTTGCCCATTTAAATTCAGTAAATAATTGTAAAAAGCAAAAAAGTCATTTCATTTTTAAATGTTGTATAAGAATATATATATATATATATATATATATATATATATATATATATATATATATATATATATATATATATATGTGTATATATATATATATATATACACATATATATGTGTGTGTGTATATATATATATATATATATATATATATATATGTGTATATATATATATATATACACATATATATGTGTGTGTGTGTATATATATATATATATATATATACACATATATATGTGTGTGTGTGTATATATATATATATATATATATATATACATATATGTGTATATATAGAGAGAGAGAGAGAAAGAGAGAGAGAGAGAGACAATCTATATTAATCCAGATTTTTGATATGGACATGATTTTTTGTCTTTTTTTTTTTTTTTTACAGTTAACATGGAAATCATGTAACAAAACAGGGAAATACCAGTAAATTATTTAAAAAAAATACAAATAAAAACACATTTTTTACAGTGCACTTGGTATATTTTACAGATTTGTCATATTTTTTTCCCTCCTCTGTGGTTTCATCTCCCTGAATGTGTCGCTCGTGTCTCCCCCATCCTTCCCCTCCGGACAGGCCTGGATCAGCAGGATTACAAGGGTTTTGTGTTTCAGCGGCAGAAAGATGAGGAGGAAGAAAAAGAGATAAAGAGTTGAAAAGGAGGCGGAGGGGAGGTGAAGAGGAATAAATGGGGAGGAGGGCGGAGGCCTGTTTGTACAGACGAGAGGGAAGAGGGGGAGGAACTCCGGGGATTCTTGTTCCTCTTTCAGCTCTCTGGACTTTTATCTTTTCTCTTCACCCACCCTTTGGCAGCCATAAAAGACGAGGCTTCGGCCTGTTTACATGCAGCTCAGAGAGCCTCATTATAGCCGTTGAGTGTGTTGTCGGACTCACCGTTCACTCAGCAGATTGGAAACACAACACCAGACACACCCCTCACTGTCCAACACACCTTTATTCACATTAAATCCTGTTTGCATTGGCGCCACTGCCCTACCAAACTGAAAGAATACAGCCGACTGACTGATGTGCTCAGAGAACGAAAACAAGTCGTAGATTGAAGTCGTGATTGGCTTCTGGAAGCAGCAGGGGAGATCAAATGCTGCCTCTAATTGAGGTATTAGAAGGATAATGGTGAAGATAGCTAAAACTATCATTTTAGTAGTTTTATATGTCTTTGTGGTGGTTTTCTACCTTTTTGTGGTTGTTTTATGTCCATTTGTAGTAATTTTGCATCTTTTTATGGTTGTTTTCTGTATCAGTTTTTGTTGTTTTGCATTTCTTTGTGGACGCTAAGCATCTTTTTGTGGCTGCTTTGTGTCTAAGACCCTGTTTTGCATGTTTTTGTGGCTGTTTGGTTGTTTTGTTTATATTTGGTTGTTTTATGTCTTTGTGGTTGTTGTCCATCTTTTTGTGGTTGTTTTGCACCTTCTTTTGGTCATTTTCTAAATGTTTTCTATTTCGTCTTGGTAATTTTGTCTCTCTGTGTTTGTTTTTGTCCTTTCATGTGTTTGCTTTTTGTCTCTTTGTGGTTCTTTGTGTCTGTTTGTGGTCATTTTACATCTCTTTGCAGTCTTTTGTGTCCATGTTTGGTTTCTAGGTTTGGTAGCTTTGTGTTGCTGTTTGATAACATTGCATTTTCTGCAGGTGTGTTATTAATCATTTAGCTTGTTTTGCATGTCTTTGTCTTTGTATGACGTCTTTTTGTAGGTGCTTTGTGTTTCTTTGCAGACATTAGATAATAAATAATAGAAATTAGAAAACACTGGTTGTTCGACAGTTCTAACTATCCAAGCGTCATTATTAACGGCTTAAATGCTCACTGACCTTCCCCTGAAAAATGAAAAGCTGTTGAGTAATAAAGCGGTAGTAAAAGGCTTCACCTCGACCAACAGATACATTTCAAGCAACAGAAATCCTATTTATGTTTTTGTCTGGAAGCCATATCAGTTTTCCTTTGCCCAGCCGTAGATGGGACTGATTGGGTTGTGTAAATATCATTTTCATAAGTAATCCTTGCTATGGATTTAGCCTTTCCCTGTCTGAGGTGGATTAATATGTCCTGTCCATCTAATCCTGTTTGATTCTCTCTGCCTGGTTTCAACTCTGCACAGAGCAGAAAGTGGACGATTATTTTTCAGCTCAACATTTTAACCTTTTGCACTTCAGTTGAACCCTGCTGCTCTCAGTGAAGCACCAAAAACTGTAGCGGAATAAAAGATTTACAGCTTTAGTTCATCCTTGTTTGCAGCAGCTTTAAGGGGCAATGTAATTGTCGATATTTTAACCTCTTACTGTTGTATTTAGAGAGCTACACAATGAAAAGTTAGCTCCATTAAGACATGAACATGAGATATTCAGTGTTTTATGTAGATTTGTTTATGATATTTGCTGTATGAAGGAGTGCCTTTTTCTCTAAATGAATCGTTTGGAACTGTAATGAGTGAGTTCTGCCTGTTATAATGCAATGATGCTTGGCTTATTATTATTTATTATTATTATGGTTTGTTTACACTTAAAAAGAAACATTGCATAATACGTGGTAGTCAGAGGTGCTGGAAAAACTTCAAAAATTGCAAAAACAAAAACATAACAGTAAAAATAACAGCAAATATCTGTAAAACAATGATATTTTTAACAAATTTAAGTCAAGTAAAACAGTGTAATTCATTTTTTTTTGTTTTGTTTTATAATCAACGTGTAAATTATGATTTTTTTTGTTTGTTTAAAAATTTAAATTTTTTCTTTCTTAAAAATAATGGCAAATATCTGCTAAATAAAATTTAACATGTGAGTTAATACTTTTTTCAGTGCTTGTAGCCATAATTATAATTATAGTTATTTGTAATTTAATAGAACTGGGAATATTTGTAGTATTAGTTTATAGAAATTCCAAATTTTCAGTCCTGAATACCCTGATAGAATTTTTATTTTAAATAACAGTGAATATCTGTAAAATACTGATATTTTTACAAATTTAAATAAAATAAAACAGTGTAATTGTATTTTTAGTTTTTTTACGTTCAGCATGTAAATTATTTAATTGTGATCGATATTGGTAATTTAACAAAACAGAAAGTTTCATTTCTTTTAATAGTTCTAAAGTTACTAATCTTCAGTCCTTTTTTCTAATAAATAATGGAAAATATCTGCTTAAAAAAGTTCAACATGTAAATTAATACTTTTTCTGGGCTTTTAGTTATTATTTGTAATATTACAATTTATAAATATTGCAATTTTTTAATCCTGAATACCCCAATACACACAATTTTTGTTTTAAATAACAGCAAATATCTGTAAAATAATGTTTTTCCTCATGCCAGTGGAATTTCACAGTCAAATTGCATAAAAGAGCAAATTACCATTTGTAATTATACTGATTTTTAATGTGGACATCATTTACATTTTATCATTTTATTTTTTTACAGTTAACATGTAAGTTATGACTTTTTTGTAATTTAATTGTAAGATTTTTTTAATGTAATTTGCTACCATGTAAATAACAGTACATTGATGAAAATAAAAATGTGTAGTTTAACTGGGTTATAAATCTTAATTAAGTCTCGCTAAGGCAAATATTTCCCCGACACGGTGGTTCAGTATTAAAGTATTGGACCTCTGAGAATATAAAGATAGAACTCAGTGTTTAATTATAACACTGACAAGAGTGAAAGAAAGAATGGAGAGTACATGAAGGAATAAAAGCCGAGGAGGAGGAGAGTTTCTGGCTTCGGTTCAACTTTACTAACACTGAGTGTGTGTTTGTGTGTCGTCGAGGCAGCCTGCCATGCCTCGGCGTGTTAATTATGTAAATTGGTCATTAGGAATCCTTATGGGGTCCAGGATGAAGCTGCCCAAATACAAACACACACGTGCAAATGGCTGCACATGTTAAGTGGGAGAAAAAATAAGGGCAGCGGAGAAAGAAAAAAAACTTTCCCTCTGGATCTCTGAGCAAAGAACTTTACCAGGAAATTGTCAGGTTTTTTTCTTTCTTTCTTTCTTTCCTGTGAAATCTGGCAAATGAAATCAAAGATAGTTTCCATATGCTGCCTTTTTGCTTGAATCGCTATCAGTAGAAAAACAGGATTTTTGGTGTAAAAACCGAGTCGCCGGTGCTGGGTTTTTTGCCACTGTTTGATGAAACGTGGAACGTGTTCAACAATAAATGGGTTTTTCTCCATGTTTGGACAAAGCCGACACTCCAAGGTGTTTGCAAAAGCTGCAGCTTTCATTAACTGTGATGCCAACATGATTCCTCACATTGTTAGACTTTTAAAGACTTTAAAACTTTAATCTGAAAAAGTCAAAATATTTCCCTAAACATGTGCAACAGCTCATACACTAAAGACCCCAAGCCAAAGAAAAGACCTAAAGACAGTTAATAATTACGCTTAAATTGCTGCTTTTAAGGGCTAAGGATGTTAGTATCTATTAGTCAGTTCTTTTTTTTAAAGTTAACTGAATAAAATACCCAAGTTAGTGTTATTGTAGGAGAGTTTTTACACCAGCAATTAGTCATGCATGGACTGCTGAGCGGCCGACTGGCTGAAGTCCAAGGAGTCAGTGGCCCCGTGGTCACCATCTGTAAAATACCCCAACATGAGACACAAAACAAACTCAGAAACATGGAATAACTACAGACAAGGCAAAGCAAACACAGAGTAAAGGTGCGTGTCACACACCTTAACTCGAAGAACCCCAAAAAGATGCAAAACAAACACAAAGAAACACAAAACAACCAAAATTAGACAGAAAGCAACCACAAAAAGATGCGAAAGAAACACAAAACAACCAAAATTAGACACAAGACAACCACAAAAAGATGCAAAACAATGACAAAGACACACAAAACAACCACAAAAAGATGAAAAGCAAACACAGACACACTAAATTACCACGCGACACAAAACAACCACAAAAAGAAGCAAAACAAACACAAAACAACCAAAATTGGATGCAAAAAAACCCCATAAAAAGATGCAAAACAAACACAAAAGATGCCAAGCATCCACAAAGAAATGCAAAACAACAAAAAAATTGTACCCAAAACAACCATAGAAAGATGCAAAATAACCACAAAGACAAAGAAAGCAACCACAAAAAGTTCTACAACAAACACAAAGAAACACCACCACAGCAACTGTTGTGATTGTCCCACGTTGTGATGCAGTTTTATATCAAAACATCGATTAATGCTGCTTTCACTTAACAAATATTTCCGGATTTGGATTCAAGAAATTGCCCTGAACACAACATACCTGATGGAAACATCGTCTATATTTCACCTCTGCAGCTTTAACTGGACGTTACCTGGACTTCAACTGGACTTTAACTGGACTTTAACTGGACGTTACCTGGACTTTACCTGGACTTTGAACTTTAACTGGGCTCTAACAAGACTTTAGGTTCCTTCAAATCTTCTTTCTGCTGTTTCTGGACATGTTGGAGGTAATTAACCTCCTGCTGGCTTCAGAACCAAACCTTGGTCATGATGAATGAATCTGTCAGCGATTCTTTCTGTCTGCAGCCACCTGAACAGCACCAACACGCATCTAAAAGCTGGAGGCTGGCTGTTCTGCAGACACAAACTGAGTTTTTCAGTGTTTGACAGACGGAACAGTCAGCCTCAAAACAAACAATTCTACATGGAAGTTTTAAAGTTTTACTCTTAGTAAAAGGCAGGGATGCTGCTGACATTTCCATAAAAGCATGAAAATTGGTGTACTTTTCTGAATATTTTCAACCTTCCTTTCATTAACCCTGAAAATAGAGTAACTTTTAGAACCATTCAGGCTGATTTGTGTGTATGGAGGAAACTTAAAAATGTGGTGAATCTCAGGCAGTGTTTATGTTTTTTGGGAAACGTCTTTTTTCTGTGATTTCTAAGCTGATTTATGGAGGTTTATTCTTGATAGACATGTCAGATGTTCGTCACTGAATGATTCAATGTGTTTTTCATGTCAGTCTCACTGAGTGATGAGTCAGAGGAAGGTTTTCATGTTTGACTCTGTCTTTGCAGAGGAAGACACATTAGATGGGGCAGAAACACTTGGCTTATTGCATTCTGATGGATATTTGGAGCACCTATGAGTTTATGGTGGAAATGTCGGTTTTTATGGCAAAGAAAACACTAAATTTAGTCACAACCGTGGGTCATTCCGTGAAAAATCTACCAGTTTCTCCAACTTGGCACAAAACAACCACAATAAGATGCAAAATTACCACAGAGACACAAAAGAATGACAAAAAGATACGAAGCAACCACAATGAGATGCAAAACAAGTGCAAAAAGATGCCAAGGAAACATAGACACAAAATTACCAAAATTAGACCCTAAACAACCATAAAAAGATGCCAAAGGACTGCAAAGAAATGTAAAATAACCAAAATCATACTTAAAATAACCACAGAAAGGTGCAAAATGACCACAGAGACACAAAACAATGACAAAAAGATGCAAAACAAACACAAAACAACCCAAATTAGACACAAAAGAGCTACACAAAGAGGCAAAACAAAGACAAAGAAACAAAATTACCAAAATTAGATACAAAACAACCACAAAAAGATGCAAGACAGAGACGCACAAAATTACCAGAATTAGAGACAAAACCACTACAAAAATATGCAAAACAATTGTGGGTCATTCCATGAAAAGTCAATCAGCTCCTCCTCCAGACCTCCTCAGAACCAGCTGGTCTGTATCTACAGTAACTTTATTTAATGATCAAAGTTCTACCTTCATACTGTGAATATTTCCACAGTTCCAGGCCCTCAAAGTCCATAGAGGTGGTCCACTACAGGTGTCACAATCTAAACACTAAATCAGTTTTGTTTTTTTTTTCATTTTTTCTGTAACCAACAGAGTCCTAGAAACAATCATTGGTACCTTGGAAGTTTCAAGTCATTTAAGAAAAGTTTTGAGGCATTTCGGATAACATTTAGCTATTTTGGACAGTTTTTCATTGCACAGAAATTATTCAAGATTTTGGGCCATTTTTGGACAAACTGAAACAGAAACACATCCAGGATACCAACGATTGTTTCTATGACTCTGTTGGTCATTGAAAAAAAATTAGCAAAAAACAGATTTAGTCTTTAGACTGTGACACCTGGATGGATGTAAAACTGATCTGGTGTCAGTTTTTAGCACAACTCAAATATGTTTTTCCTCCTAAATGTCATGTGTCTATCTGCTGGACTGATGAAGTTCTGAGGCTCAGAAATGATGGAAAAAATGATAAAGCTGGAGCCACCTCTATATACTTCAAGGTTCTGTCAGTCTCCAGTGCTGAATGTTCTAAGAGAGACTAAACTTAAAGACTAAAAGCCAGAAAGGAGAACCCTGTAGAAAGTTCAGGAGTATACCTACTGACAACTGTAAAGATCACTGTTTAATATCTGGTGTCTTGTTTTTAAGCCTGAACTTAAACAGAAATACAAACACAATGTGCAGGTTCATTGTTCACTCATTCTATTTCCTGGTGAACAGAAGCTGTGAGTTCTTTGAGTTTCAGCTGATTAGTTGGCAAGAAGACTCAATAAATCCCTGCATTCATCCTGATCTGGTGTCAGTTTTTACCAGAACTCAGATGTTTTTCCTCCTAAATGTCATGTGTCTATCTGCTGTACTGATGAAGTTCTGAGGCTCAGAAATGATGGAGAAAGTCCGTTTAAAAGTGATAAATCTGGACCACCTCTATAGATTCAAGGACCTGGAACTCTGGAAATATTCAGATTATGAAGGTAAAACTCTGATCATTAAATGAAGGTACTGTAGATAAAGAACCAGCTGATCCTGAGGAGGTCAGGTTCAAATTTAAACTCACCCTTTAGTGTTTTTTCCAAACTAAATCTACGTCTTTGCCTTCAACTGTCCATCGCCCCCTTGTGGAAACGTTTCCTTCCTCCTCGCTTTTGTCCTGCAGAACAAATCTGTTAATTTCCCGTTGGCTAAAACGCCGATGACTTTAAATTATGGAGAAGCACGGCAAAGATCTCGCCCTCCTCTCCAAACTTCCCCTTCTTTTTAATTTTAATCCAAATCAGGCTTAACTCCGCAAACACTTGAACTCCCTTTTCCGAGTTCACATCCTCAAAAATCCAACAAAGATGACAGATGATGAAGAAGAAGTTGTTGAAAAAACTCCCTCATATCTGCAGCTTCCTCCGACATTTGTTCGCCTATCGGTCTTTTTCTTTCCCCGTCCGTCACGCTGTCACTTCTCGCCTTTTCAGTATTTATTGCCATCCGTCCCTCTTTCCATCTGTCTCCTTCTCCCCGGCTGTCACACGACTTAAATGATCTGAAATGGCAGCTATATCAGTCGAACAGACCGTGTGCTAGCGTTGGTTTTTGTGTCGGAGTGTGTGTTGGCAGCTCGAGCTGTCATTTTTTTTTTTTTTTTTTTTTTTTAATAATTTTCTTTTAGAAGCATGAATCCCTGTAGAGCTCAGTCGCACATCTATCTCGTCTTTGGTCGAAACTGACGGACACGCAGGAAAAGAAATAAAGACAGCAAGACAAAACACTCGCAACGGAGACATTCTTGATGTCAGATGTGTCAAACGGCGGTTTAGCGAATGAGAAACGACCCCCGTCGAGTCCCAGACAGCCTCCGTAAAACAAACCGTCACCTCTGACCTCTGGGTTTCATCTCTTTAAAACTCTCTTTAACAAACTTCCCTCTGACGGAGTTCGTAACCTCAATTTTTCTTACCGTCCGAAGGGAAAATTAAAACCGGAGTCTTTTTCGAGTTATTTTGAAGTTCAGCGGTGCACGAGTCACATATTTTGAGAGGAAGGTGGGGGAGGATTATCGTTTTTAATTCAAGAAAGCTCACCCATCAAGCCGAATCAATAGAGTGAGATGGATCCCTACAGAGAGAGTTTAATGGAAGTCAGAGAAGGGAAAGATCTAATCTGCATCACAGCGGCACAAACAGGACACTTTTCTGCTCTATTATCTGTAAAACCAGATTTTTTTTGTCACCAAGCAGAAGTAATAGATAGTTCTGGAAATGTGCATTCAGCTGTAATTGTTTTTTGTTTTTTTTTAATTGTCTCGCTTTTTCTGAAAATTGTGAGCAAATTATTTAAAAGAATGTTTTCATGCCTGTTAGTTTTTGGCCTTTTATGCTTCCTTCACAAAACAACCACAATAAGATGCAAAGCAAACACAAAGAAATGTAAAATAACCAAAATCACACTTAAAACAACCACAGAAAGGTGCAGAATTATCACAAAACAATGACAAAAAGATGCAAAACAAATGCAAAACAACCAAGTTAGATGCAAAACAACAACAAAAAGATGCAAAACAAACACAAAACAGCCAAATGAGATGGAAACCTTCCTCAAAAAGATGCAAAACAAATACAAAACAAACCAATGAGATGCTAAACAACCTCAAAAAGATGTGAAACAAATAGAAAATATACCAATGAGATGCTAAACAATCAGAAAAATATGTTAAACAAACCCAAATGAGATGTGAAACAACCACTAAAGATGTTAAAGAACCACAAAAAAAAACAAATTGGACACAAAACAATAACAAAAGATGCAAAATAAACACAAAGCAAATCAATGACACACTAAACAACCACAAAAAAGATGTACAACAAACACAAAACAATCCAAATGAGATGCAAAACATCCATAAAAAGATGCAAAGCAAACACAAAGACACTAAATTAGCAAAATTTGATGCAAAACAACCACAAAACGAATGACCAATGACTGAGCAGCCTTGGCGGAGTACTGCGCTCTCTGAGTGCTTTTCTCGTTAGAGATATTTTAATGTGTAGTAGATGTGGGATTTTAGAACTTCCTGAACGAGGAAGGTGTTTTGTGGGTTACAAACTGAGCCTGTTGGTGCTCAAATACTTAAAAAGCTTCAATTCAAAGTGTGTCGCTTCCACATGCAGGACTTGTTTCTTATTTAAAGTAAAATCTCACAACGTCCAATCTAGTAAAATTGCCGCCTCAACTTTTGTGGGAAAGCGAGCATTTGTGCTCAGTCACGTTAACAGAAACAAGTGCAGTGTGTTCGGGTCAGAAATATTAATTAGAGCAGCTTTAAAGCTCAGAAAACTCAAGGTTGTTTTCATGACTCACAGCTAAAGATTAGACTGAGAAAGAGGAGATGAAGTCCGGCTCAGATCAAAAAGGCTCTTTTGGCGACGGTTCACAACCTTCCACATCTCTGGCTTCGCTTTCAGGTTGTAGCCTTTTTTGGTGATTTAAAAAATAAATAAATCAACAGAGAGGTTCAGAGTGTTTCTCCACAGTTATTAAAAGTCAAAGTGAACCATGCAGGACAATGTGAACTTTAATTTAACTCCCTCCTGCTCCCAGTTCGTTATTCATTTATTCAATAAAACTCATCAAGGTCGAGATGATTCCTTCAAGTTTTGCGATAAACACATTTCAGTCTTGATGCTGCCAGTTTTTAGTGATAAATTAAAGCCACTAAAGTCCTGTTTTTTAGTACTTTAGTATTTGAATGTTGAAGCTGTTGTTACTTTTGTTCTTTTATATCTGGACCTTTCACACTACAGCAGTTATGATGAAGGTGTTTGGACATTTGTGCCCTATCATCTAGGTTTTTGGTACTTTGGTACATTAATGATGAAGTTATTTCTACTTTTGTGCTCTAATAGTTGGGTTTGTGACACTTTTGTTCTTTAATATTCATATTTTTGACACTTTAGTATGATTGTATTAAAGTTATTGTGATTTTTGTGTTTTAATATCCAGATTTACTACACTCTGGAGCATTAATATGTGGGTTTTTGACATTTTAGTGCAATAATGATGAAATTATTTGTACCTTTGTGCTCTAATATCTGGGTTTTTGGCATTTTTGTGCTTTAATTTTCATGTTTTTGAGACTTTGGTACAATTATATCAGAGTTATTGTGACTTTTGTACTTTAATATCTGTGTTTTTGGCATTTCTGTGCTTTAATATCTGTTTTTCTGGCACTTTAGTACTTGAATGTTGAAGCTGTTCTTACTTTTGTTCTTTAATATCTGCATCTTTCACACAAACAACGGTTATGATGAAGGTATTTGTGCTTCCATTCCAATTTACTATTTAATGTCAAAGTTCAAGTAGATTTTCACATTTGTGTTGGTTTATGGAAACAGCTGTTGCACAACAAGCAACAAAGACCACAGATTCTCCAAATAGTGTCGTAAAAATAAGACTTTCACATGATAAATATTGATCTGCTGAATGCCTTCCAGAAAGGCCTGTATTTATTCTCACAGAGCCTTTAATCTGATTAGTAACGAGGTGAAAGGCTTCATGCAGTTATAGTCACAGAGCATATAGTCATAGATGGAGTAAAAATAGAACCCGTTTTGGTTTATGTAACATTTACAGACGTCTTTGGATTGACTAATCGCTGATGTTAAAGTATTCCCGTTAAGTCTGCGTGACTGCACAAGTGAGTGTGATTTATGCAGCGGGGCCGTGGTATGTACATTAAAAAGCCTTTATCCTCGCGCCAGGCCCATAAAAGCAGCGTTGTTATGCAGCGAGAGTCGGTTTCCCCGATCCAGAGGTCGCGGCCTCCTCAGACAGATTCCCTCGCTTCAGCAGAAAGAAGAAAGTCATTGGCAGTCGGCACGGCAGGAAATGAGAGTCTCCATCTTCTGCTATCGGGGAGGAATTTTAACAATTCAATTTGTTAAACTTCAACCCTTTTTTTGTGGATTGTATGCCAACAATTTTCTACAAGTAATCAAAAGGGAAACCTTCTGGCATGCAGTGAGGACATTTTGAGATGATTTCAAGCGTGTACATGAGTCTTTTTTTTAAAGTTGTGTAAGAACTTTGGCTCTGCTGTGCAAGAAAACGTTTTAGTTGTATTTAAAGTAGATGTTTGTCAGTGATGAGCTACAACATCAAAACCATTGAAGGTGTCCATCAAAGTGTCATTTTATCAGCTGAAAAGGACATTTGCTCTTCTGAAAACACTCAGCTGGGAGCGCTGTAGAGCACTCTGGAAGTCCAGTGTTCACTTTAAAGTTAAACATCTTTGGAAGTCAACATTTGCAAGTCCCGGCCAATCAGCTGACTTGACTTAACTGGTCAACCAAAAATGTTCTTTCAAGTTTTATAAACCGTCTGAACCCAAAAACCAGGTTTGAAAGACACGTCTTGGAAGAAATTGACAAACTGTGAAATCAAAGAGAATTGACTGATTTTGAATTTTTCTTGAACTATTCATCTGTGATGTGCCATTTGTTCAGAAAACGTAACCAAATCCGAGCCTAACATCAAAATTTCTCTTCAAAATCACCCTTTTCTACATGTTTTAGAAATTTTACAAAAAAGAAACCAATATGACTTTTTCAGCAGAACTGCAGGCAGTTTTTTTATAATTCTGAAGAAGTGACAAGTATGTAAACAAATTAAAAACGGGTAGTAGTACGTTCTACCTCTACAAGCCTTCCAGGGCAAATCATGATGCCACCACCATGCTTTATGTCATGATGCTGCCACCACCATGCTTCACATTATGATGCTGCCACCACCGTGCTTCACATCATGATGCTGCCACCACCATGCTTCACATCATGATGCTGCCACCACCATGCTTCACATCATGATGCTGCCACCACCATGCTTCACATCATGATGCTGCCACCACCATGCTTCACATCATGATGCTGCCACCACCATGCTTCACATTATGATGCTGCCACCACCATGCTTCACATCATAATGCTGCCACCACCATGCTTCACATCATAATGCTGCCGTGCTTCATGGTGGAGATAACATGTTTGTTTGTGATGATGTGCTGTGTTGTAACTAGGGCTGGACCCGAATATCCGAGTATTCGGTCGTTACGGTTGTATCCGAATATTTCTTTTGAGATCCGAATATTCGGATCCCCCACCCCCGTCAGACGATGTCGCATGATCGGTATTTGCTCGACTCGTCCCTTCATCTTCCCCCTGTTGGACGATGTCCGATCTGGCTATTTGTCATTAATCGGGGCCGAATATCCGGATCCCAGAAATTGCTATTCGGGCCAGCCCTAGTTGTAGCTTCTAGTCTGATGGTTAAAAGTGTCCCACATGTCTTCTGGTGAACTTGAATCTAGATTTAACATGATTTTTTTTCTGCAGTAGCTTTATCTTTTCACTCTCTCATGAAGCTCTGATTGGTGAAGAACAAACAATAGTTGTTGTATGAACAGTCTCCCCCATCTCAGCTGCTGAAGCTTGTAACTCCTTCAGAGGAATCATAGATGTCTTGGTGCCCTCCCTCACGTCTTGCTCTAGTCAGACTTACTCATGTTCCATACTCATATATATATATATATATATATATATATATATATATATTTTATTTTTTATTTTTTTTTTAATTTATATATATATTTATAATGGCTTAGAAAATGTCTTGTATCCATCCACTAACTAATTCTTTTCAGTAACCTTTTCACAGAGTTTCTTGTAGTGTCCTTTAGTCTTCATGGTGTAGTTCTATCCAGGATTCACCATGACTGGACCTTCCAGATACCGCAGTCCTTATGCTTGATTCACTGAGACACATTTCCTGCACTCAGATTATCTTTATTTCACTGATTACGTGATTTCTGTCCCCATTTAGCTGCTTCATTTTTAATTAATTGACATTACTATGTAGAAATCTGTTTTCACTTGACAAGAAAGAGCTTTTTCATACATTCTTGTCAAAAAAGGCAAATTAAATGCAAAAAAGAGGAAATGTACATTATGACTCTCACAGATAAAATCTTTAGGAGTCTCGTACAGTTTTTCCCATGAAGAGCTATCAAATCTGCTTTCCCAGTAAGAAAACAAAACCAATCCTCCTCCTTTTCTCCGATATCTTTCCATCTGACTTGTCTATCACCTTCTTATCCCCGACTCCCATCTTCAGGCCTCGCTCTGTTTCCTTCACCGGTAACCTGAGCGAGGACGAGGAGGAATGTGATTCAGAGAACGAACGGGAAAGATGGTGAAAGATAGCGAACGGGAGGCGAGATGGGGACAAAAAGGGCAAGGACGGGACGAAATGAAACCGGCGGTGAATAAGTATGAAAGTTCGACAGGGTGCAGAGGACGGAGATGGCGAGGAGAATGAGAGTATATGAGAGGGGAAGATAAGATTTCAGGGCGAGAAAGGGTAAGTAGAGGGTGAAGAAGAGAGAGGTGATGGAAAGTAAATTAAATAAGAACACCTATGAGAGTCGAGATGAAACCGATATACAGGCCTGCCGCTGCGCTTTTATTAAAAATCACATGTGTGGCCCAAGCCTGGTACGATGAACGATCCAGTTTGATTGATTGGAAATTTATTGTAGAATTGTTCTGTAGCGCGCTGACTGGTTGTCTGCGGTTATTTGATTGTGTCAGAACAATTGAGCTTCACCCCACAGCTGTCATATAACACAGAGGGTTTTTTTTTTAGTTAAAATTAATTTCTGCAGGGTTTGGGCTGTTTTTGTATCACTGTATATAAAGTAAAATGAACCAACAAAGTGCTTTAAGACGTCATAAAAGCAGACAGTAAATACAGAAAATGCATTAAAAGTAGCTTTACCACAACAAACTTGACCTGCTAACAGCTGTGGGAACTCCTCTAACTGCAGAGTTTTCACCACAATCATCCTTAGAAGCTTCAGCAGAGACACTCTACCACTGATAGCACACTATGTATACAATCTGCTTTAATTAATTTTGATTCTTAAATGCTAGAAATTTAGAAAAACAAAACAAGAACGAGTGACTGGATGAGGGTGATAATTGGACTGTCCTGCCCCGTAAAGCTGTTAAATTTAAGTTGGTAAAGCCATAAACGTAATAATAATCTTGTCTGAAGAACATCCGAGACACTCGGAGACAAAAATACAAAACCTCTACTAACCCTGAAAGAAACCCTGATGAATGTTGGTTTATCCTGATAGTAATAAGTACATAAAGACAAACAATTATGTTTGACGATTCTGAATTTATCTTTGTGGTCACTTTTTGGGTTGCAGTTGATTGGTTGCACTTTTCAAACAGTTTCCTTAACTGAAAGTGGCCAAAAAAACAATAAATCGACGAATAATTGTTGAAACGAATAGAACACAGTGGACGCTTCTTCCATTTGTTGATAAAACAGTTTAGAACCTAACAACAATGCTCATAGTTTGTGGTAAAATCAGCTCAGGTACACTGGTAATTTAAAGAGCAGATAAAGCAAACACCACTTTACTGAATTAAAACATTAGCGCCCCTTAGCAATTTGGATTTTGTAAATAAGCTGTAATGTTATTAATCTCTTCACAACAGTTTGATGTTGGTGAAGCAACTTGTTCCTTCTAGTTAATCCAGCAAAACAAAAATAATTAAAAAATCTAATCTGTCAGTATTTTCTGCTACCTCTAAAATGATTTATATTTTTACACTTCATCAAGATAATATTCTTGGAGGCTTGTAATTGAGTCCTGCTGAAAGGGAAAAAAGGGGTTAAAAAAAAGTAAGTGGGAGAAAGACGAGTAACCTTTTCCTGCTGCTGCTCCCATAATTGGATTTTGACTTTCTTTCTGTGTGTGTTGGTGAGAAACAAACTCCTGCTTCAGCTCTCAGGACGATGGATCAGATAGCGGCCGGAGAAAATGACCAATTCTTCTCTCTTTCTCCCAGCGGGTCGGTCGACACACTCCGAGACACAGTTGAAAAGTTCAAACCAATCTCTCTGCAGCACACTCGCGATCAATACACTCCACGTTATTTGTAGCTGTGCTGTTTTTTATGATTACAAAGCGGCTACATGATATTTATGACATGAATTTACGAGGCCGTCCTGCTCGGCGCTGGAAAAATGAATCAGAACCTGTGTGTTGTGGTGAGCTTCGTGTTTGGGAGCTCGTTAACGCCTCAGAAACTAAATCACAGCAGAGAAGTTTGGAGAAAATTAAACCCACTCATGTATCTCACCGTGAAGAACGCAGTTTAGAATTCAAGATGTGAGTTCTAAGGCTTATTAATCGGTGCTGTGCTGCAGTTTTCCATTTAGCGGGGAAGACAAAAGCAAGAGAAACTCAGGGATATTAAACTAATGAAGTTATTAAAAACAGCTTAGGAATAACACAGCAGCAAACTTTTTCCAAAACTACATCAACAGTCGTCTGTATTATCTTTGGATTCTTGTTTCTAATCATCATTTAGTTCATAAATTGTGAGAAAAGCTCCAAGGTGAGAGTCTTCAAATTGCTTGTTATTACCAGTCCAAAATGTAAAAATAAAATAAAATATATTCAGTTTTGATAAACCACAGAAGAAAAAAGCAGATTTTCACACAAAAATTTTGCTTTTTGAGTGATTTTTCCAGGTTGACTGTATAAATTGAAGATAAAAATGAAAGGTTTTTTTTGTGCTAAAATTATTTACTGTTACCTTACAGATTTTTAACGCATTGTAAGATTTTGGATAATAATAATAAAATCAATAAAAATACATATTATATCACATTAAAAATGCAACAAGCAGGCCATAACTGTAACAATAATGTCCACATCAAACATATGCTTTTCTAAATGTTAATTAATTTATTTACAATGTTTGACTGTAAAAGTATAGTACTTTTACTGTTTTTACATATTTAATTTTTTGAATTTATTCTTTTTATTTTATATTTAATTTTTACATATATAATAATATAGAGCAACTTTAGCTAATGTAGAACAACTTTAATCGAGCAAGTTTAATTAATATATAGCAACATTAATTAATGTAGAGTAATTTAATTGGGCGTACAATATAGTGTACATTTGTGTAGTTATCTCAGTTCCAAATGTATAAATCCAGGTTTAAATGGTGTTTTATTAGTAACAGATACACATATATTACTTTACAGCAACCAAGCGGCACTTTATTTTAATATTATGAAGTGTTTCTTCATTTTTATCTCCATATGTTAGCAGACGAGTCTCTGCAGTGACAAAGACGAAGCACCAGACTGACATTTAGTGTTCTAAAAAATAAAACTTATTTCAGGTTTTTGTTTGTATTAGTTGAGACAGTTGGATGGAAACCTGCAGAGTTAGTTTTTTTTTTCTATCAGAGATAACGGCGTCGAATGGAGCGAGCACAGGAAGTGAAAAAAGACAAGTAAACCGACAGATAACGGTGGAGTTGTTGGAAAGAAGCCTCGGACCACTGAAGTGTAAGAAAACATATAAAACAAGTCCTGGTTTGTTATCAGAAAGTCCAGAATGATCGGAGAGAAAGCAGCAGATGGTGAAGAAGAAGGTTTTCGGTGACACAAAAAGCACACGGGCAGCATTACAAACACATTCTTCTGCTGATTTTAGCCTTTTTTATTAAGATTTTCCACAAAACAGCGCTTCAGAAACTCCACTTCAACCCCAAAATGTCTTGCAGCTCATTGTGTGTTTTATTTGTCTCTTTAATTAGCAGCATATCTCGGAAACTTTAATGAAAACTAAGTGCCAAGATGGGATCCGGGCCAAAGAAGAAGTGATTAATTTCTGGTGCAGATCCCAGGTTGTTTTAAAAACTGGGTCATTTGGAGCATTTTTTACTGTTTGCTCTAAAACCCACTTTATGTCATTAAAACAACAAGTTTAGAATAATGTGCAGAGCTGTAAAGATCTTTGGGGAGATTTGTTGCTGCAAAAACATCATTAGCAACAAAAAGAGAAAGTTTAAAGTCACCTGATCGATTCAGTTTGAACTTTGATGCTTTAATTAGCTCGTTTTTCTGTGCGTCATTAAAGCTGCAATAAAAGAGTAAACTTTGGTAATTAGCCGGTTCTGTTTTGCAACTTTTTTTCTTATTTCATGCACTTTAATGCAACAATACAGGATTTTTAGTGGTTGAAATTCAGAAAATATAGTTTAATACTGTGAAAAAGTTAATTAGTTTTTGTATTTTAATTTACAAAGGTGACATATGTTCTCTGTCAAATCTTTCAAGCCTTTTTTGGTTTTTAATTTACATAATTATGGCTTAGAACTCATGAAAATTAGGATCTAATCTGTATCTCATAATATTAGAATATGTTCTAAAATCTATCAAAAAAGGATTTACAGTATTGAAATGTCCAAAAATATGTTAATATATACTAATATGAAATCATACGGTTCTTTAATCTGATAAAACACAATGATATGTTATTAACAACTGAGACACTAAATTGCTGAATATAAATGAAAATCTCCATCATAAATATCTACAGGTAAACAGTTTAATTTACTTCAAAATGGTAAATTTTCATATATTCTCTATTAATTACATGTTAAGTGAAATATTTCAAGCCTTTTTTGATTTTTAATTTCTATAATTATGGTGTGAAGCTCATGAAAATTCAAAAAAAAAATGCAAAATGTCCTAAAATCAGTTGAAAAGGGATCTACAGTACAGAGTTGTTCACAAATATATTTATTTATACCAATTTAATACCAATATCATGCAGTTGTTGTTGTTTCATCTGATAAAATACAGCAATTTATTAATAATATTAAATGAGACACTAAATGTCTGAACTTAAATCTTTTTTTTTCTGAACTTAAATCTAAGTCTTCATCATAAATCTCTTCAGGCAATCAGTTTAATTTAATTTTTTTAAAAAATACATTTTCATATATTCTTTATTGATTACACATGAAATGAAATTGTTCAAACCTTTGTTTATTTTTAATACCTGTAATTATGGCTTAAAGCTTATGAAAATCAGAAATCAAAAATCTCAAAATATTAAAATGTTTTCTAATATGAGTCCAAAATGCATTTACAAAACAGAAATGTCCAAAAGTGTGTTTATTTATACTAATTTATTACCAGTGCCATGCTGTTGTTGTTGTTTCGGTTGATAAAATAATGTAATTTATTAATATTATCAATCAAAACGCAAAGTTGTTCAACTTACAAGGCAATCTTGATCATAAATATGTTCAGGCTGTCAGTTTAATTTAATCCGAAAAGGTACATTTTCATATATTCTCTATTTATCAATAGTAAAGTGAAATATTTCAAGCTTTTTTTATTTTTAATATCTATAATTATGGCTTAAAGTTAATGAAAATCAGAAATTCAGTGTCGCAAATTATTAGAAAATATTATATTTTGTATTATTTTGGTATATAATTCTGAAAATCAGTGAAATAAAGAATTTACAAAACAAAAATGCCCCAAAATATGTTCATTTAAACTAATATAAAACCAATATCATGTTGTTGTTTTTGCCTAATCTGATAAAGTACAGTAATTTATTAACATCAACAATTAAAATACTAAATTGTTGTACTTAAAAGGAGGCAATCTGTTGAATTTTATTCTAAAAGGTAATTTTTTAAAACATATTTTATGTTCATTACTCATAAAATAAAATATTTCAAACCTTTTTTTGCTCTAATTTTGATTTATTGGCTTTTTGTTCATCAAAATCAGAAATCCAGTAACTCCAAATATTAGAATGTTTCCTAAAATCTGTCAAAAAAATGGATTTTATACAAAAATGTCAGTATCATGTTGCTTTGTACAGTAATTTATTAATATTATCAGTGAAAACACTAACTTGTTGAACTTTAATGGAAATCTACATTGTTTGTTTTTAATTAATTAGGTTTCCAATGCAGGTATTTTAACCCTAAATCTAAATATCAACTAAATAAGCATCTACAGACGATCAAAAAACTAAACTTTGTTCAAAAACATCGGATAAATTACAGGAAAATACAGTTTGGTGCTTTTTACAGCATCATAGCGACTTCTTCTGGTTAATTTTTTCTGCACAAAGCTGTAATTTATTTAGTTTCCACAACAAACAGGGCTAATATACTGAGGAAAACCAAGGAATCTGTGAGATAATTTTCTTGTGCTGGAGCTAAAAAAAATCAGATTTAAAGATCTTAGATATCGGTCTGAACCATTTGAGCTGCTGGAAACTGATCTTGGCTTTCAGAGGCAGAAATGAGAATCTGTATGAGACATTATGTAAGACTGAGTATTGGAGATAATGCTGGATAACAAAGTGCAGTAATGATACGGTATATGAAACCCCCAGCAGGAAACTAATATCCAGCTGTTATCGCCTGCCAAGCTGTAGAGGAGAAACGAAGGAGAAACTTTATATTAAAAGACCCCGTGGCGCTGTGTGGCCACCTCCACTCATATTCCAGCTGAAATCTTCTTAATAACGCAACTTTGACTTCTGCTTATTAAACAGACGCTTCCTTTTTCTCTCACCGTGGCGAATTTATATGTCAAATAACTTGGAATAGAAGGAAATGTTTGCATCAGCTGCTCGCTAAACTCCAAACAGCAGAAAGAAAATGTTAGTTTTTGTTGCATTTAGCAGCTAAACAGTCAGAAATTTGGTGGTGGAGACCAAAAATGGAACTAAAAGGAGCAGAAAAGTTAGATTTAAATCCATCGGTTGGAAAAAAAATGTCTCCAAATCAATCCTAAATCCCAAAAAAACCATTGATTTAATGAGCATTATGTGAATTAATTCAGTAACAGCTTAACTCTACACTATTTTTAACAGATATATATACCGCAAAACTGTAATTTTACAGCCACACATTATATAAAAAGAAATTTTTGTCTGTTAAAACATAGAAACAAACAAGCAAATACTATTTAGTTACACTTAAGAGTTGTATTTTCAGTCTTAAATATACACAATTTGTCTTCTGAATATTTGCAAGTATTGGGAAAAAATGTTTTTGCATAATTTAAATAAAATTCAAATATGGTCATTTTATGTTCAAATGAAAAAGAACAAATTATTATTTTTGATAGATTTTTGATATTATTTTCAGTTTTTTTAGAGTTTCTTTTTTCTGTGCCTTGCTATTAATCTGTAATTTTATTATTTTATTAATTATTTGATTTTTGACCTTTGTTTTTTTTTTTTACAGTTTATAGCATTTTTTACTTGCAACATGAATAACATACATTTCTTTCTTTCTTTCGGTGATTATTGCTAGATGTCTGTAATTTTACAAAACAGGAAAAATAACAATTAAAAGATCTATTATAGTCCTTTATATACACGTTTTTTTCTTTTAAATAATGACATATCTGCAGAAATACATACGTATATATATATATTTTTTTTTGCCGATTTAAATAAGAATAAATAACTGTTTCTGGTTGATTTTTGAATTTATTTACAATTTCAGCATGTTGGGTTTTTAGATATTATTTATATATTAAACAAAACAAGGAAAGTAAAAAAAAACATAAATTATTTAACTTTTTAAATCCTTAATATACACAATTCTTTTAAAATGGCAAATATCTGTTAAATAATGATATTTTTACTGATTTAAATAAGAACTAACAACTATTTGAGTTAGATTTTTGATGTTATTGCAAGTTATGACGTGTTTTTTAGTGTAAATATGTGATTTTATATATTTTTTCTGTGACTTGTTTTTATTTGCAGCTTAACAAAACGGGAAATCTGTGAAATAGCAGAAAATTGCCGTCATGACCTGTTTATTTTAAACAGTGTGGCTTTAACCTGTGAGTAAACTGCTGTTTTTTTAGAAACTTTCTGACTCTCCTGCTGCTCTTCGTCCTCACTGATGTCGACTCTTTCGGTCTTTGCTCGGCCACACCGCTTTTATTTCTTCTTTTTTATTTTTTGTTTTATTTTCTTTCACCCCTCAGACTCTGAAGTGCCTCGAATCCCCTCCTGCTTCATATTTTATTCATTTCCTCACATGTTGTTGTGGCTCCAGCCGCTGCTTACCTTCAGTCTTTCACTTTTCATGTCAGGACCTCGTCCATCTCCTGCTGCTGCTGCCGAGGTTTTTAAATCCATTCCGACCGTCTCCTCGTCCGCTCGGCTTCCAGCTGCTCCTCCTCTGCCTCGCTAACCTTCTGAACGTTTGCAAACCATCTAGCAGACGTTTCCTAGGGAGATTTTGTCGGTACGTCTGTATTTATACCAGTCGGCTGAAGGTGCAGCGTTTTCTTATTTTTTTCCTGCAATAAAATGGTTGGCGAGGCCAAATTTTTTAGTTTTTACAGACAGCAAAATATCCAGAGAGTAGAGAAACAAAGGGAAGCTAAGCTCAAGGTTGAAAGAAGCTCCGCTGGGATATTTTTATTACATAATAATCCGCTGATTATTTTCTCCATTAGTCGACTGTTTGTTTAGTTGAAACTCTTGTTTTGTTTATTACACATACGTTTATATTTAGTATGAAACGATGCAACACGGAGAAAACCACTAAATACTCATATTTAGAAAGCTGGTTTCACAAACTGCACGAGTGACTCACAATATTGTCCTCCTGAGGAAATATGAATGTTTGCACCAAATTTATAGAAAGTCCTTCAAGTAATTTTTGAATATCAGTCGTGCTACTAAATCAGCAGGTTTGAAAAGCATGTAAACATTTAAAAAATAAACAAAATTACACCATTTTTCAGAGACAAAAAGTATAAAAAGTGAAAAAATCAACAGATTTCAGCTTTCAGACGGTGTTTAAACTAGTCATGTCACATTCAGCTGAACCAGGAAAAATTACCAAATTTAAGCATAAAGTTGCGATATTTTACCAAAATCATGTCATTTTATATGTCTAATTTATTTTTCTTTAAATTTGCCAAAAATAAACAGTTTCTTAGAACCAGATTCTGTAAAAGACAAAAACATCTGCATTAATTGGTCCAAATGTAAAACTACCCATGACTCGGCTGAAACCAACAGGCTCATAAAAAACAATCAGGGACTTCTGGGCTGAACTGCAGGCAGTGTTTATATACAAATGGAGACAAATAGAAAATATAAATAGTAAAATATCTGTTGCAGCTGAATTTATTCACTTTAAAGCTGTTAATGTAAACAAGCATACCTTTTAAATTTTATACTGTTTTCTAATAAGTAAAGTAGTTGTTGTTGGCAAATAATTTACCCATCCAGCTGTTGTGAATCACCTTTAGCGTAGATTTGGAGTCACTTTTCTGCTCATCTGATGAATTTCAGTCCAATATTAAAAAAAAAAAAATTAACATAATGTGATGTTTTCTTTCTCTGCGATGTGACAGTTTACGTAAATAGTGGTGTAACTTACCAAATGCAAAGTGCAGTTTGTGGCCAAAATCCACCAAAAATACAATTATTTTACAATTATTTTCTGCTATTTCCAAGAAAAATGTAGTAGAAAAAACAGCTTCTCTGTTCAATTTAATTGATAAAGGTAAGTTTTCATGCATTCTGTATCCGTTACACATAATGTGAAATATTTCAAGTCTCATTGTTGCTTAATAGAATAAAATAGAACTATTTATTATTATTGTTATTAATTAAAACACAATATTGTTGAACTTTAATGAACATTTGCATCGTCTCTTTCTGATTAAGTGGGTATCCAGTGCTGGTATTTTATATCCAAAGCTAAAATCAACTAAATAAATATCCAGTAGCAGAAAAAGCAGCTCCTCTGGCTGCAGATCAGATTTTACTTCATGTGTGTGTGAGTCACCTCTTCATCTGCAGTTTTCCAGTGTGGGCCTTCCAGCTTAGCGTTCTGCCGTCGCTATCTCACCATCTAAACACATACAGCGGGTGAAGCCAAACATAACAGGACAGCGCTGAGCCCAGTTCTAGTCATAACATCCTACTGTACTGTTAGCTCACACTGGGTTCAGGTAGCCTCACCTCACCTTCTGCTTCTCAGTCTCAGCCTCACGTCCTCACCTAGCTGTTATCTGCCCTTTTTATAGGCTGGAACACACACACACACACACACACACACACACACACACACACACACACACACACACACACACATTATTCACACTCACACTCCCTCTCTGGTTCCTACAGTGTGCAGTTGGGGTAATCAGCGCTTCATATTGTAACAAGAGATTAGCTCTGCTCAGCTAAAAATCACAATCTGCCCTGTCAGATAGCGCACACACACACACACACACACACACACACACACACACACACACACACACACACACATATATATACACATATATACACACTAACACATATACACACATATACACACATATATACACACTAACACATATACACACACACCAACACACATATGCCGCTACTACACACACACACACACACACACACACACACACACACACACACACACACACACACACACTAATACACATATAATCATGGACATGTGTTTGATGTTCAGGTAAAAAATCTGTACTTTTACAAATAGTCATTTGTTTTTATGTCTTTTTCTACAGATATTTGCTGTTATTTGTTGTGTTTCTAGTTTTCCACCATTTTTATTACATTTTTGGCAGCTTGTGTAGATTTTAACAGTTTATACTGAAGTCTTGTTTTTTTTTTGGGGGGGTGGGGTGCAATTTGCTTTTATTTTACAGATTTTCCTGTAAACTTTACATAATTAGTAACAAGTAAAATCACAGAAAATATTTTCATTATTATTTTTTTCAGAAGGTCAGATCAATAATGTCCACAGAATTTAACTGTATTTAAGTCTGCAAAAAATAGTAATTATTATCAGATTTTCTGTTTTGTTAAAATACAGATAATGTCTATTAAGATCACAGGGGAAAAAAATATATAAATTTTCATGTAGACTGCACAAAAATTGCCCAAAATGTAAATAATATACATCTTAAAAGTCTGTATTCTTTTGCATAAATTACATAAAATTACACTTTTTGTAATGTAAAAAAAATCTACCAAAAATCGTATAATTTTACAGATATTTTCATAGATTTTTACAGTTTTTTTAAACTTACAGTACCCCCTGTTCTTTAGCAGTTTTGCCACCTTTGCTGTCAGATTTTACAGTTTATTTACAGGTTTTTCTTTTTACAGCGCATGACTCAAATGGATTTATTGTAGAATTAAACACACTCTTTCTTTGCTTCAGCTCTAATCCTGAGACAAACACTCTCCAGAGCAGCGTTTAGCCGCTAATAGCCTCTGAATTCACACTTGCATATTAATAAAGTGGATTTTGTCCCTGTAACGAAGTGAGGTGTGTTGAAGCGACTGTACAGGTGAGTGTGACGTCTAATTCCAGATAATCCTCTATTCCAGCTCTGCCTCCTACCTGCAGCTTCCATTGTTCTAACAAACACTCATCCTGCTGTGTAGAAATCAAAGCCGGCCTGCTTTGGCTGGCTGTGTGTGTGTGTGTGTGTGTGTGTGTGTTTGTGTGTTTTTGTACCTGGTGTTATTCTGCTCAGACACCAGGAAGCTCCCATCGTTTGCATTGTGTGAGTTTGTAGAGTTCAACTGTGGAAATGAGGTTTGATGAGATGGAAACAGCTTTAAGATCAAACATAAAACAGCAACGTGAGTTTTTTTTTTCCCTGCATTCAGAGGCCACGCTTTACTTCAAAAACACAACTATAGTGTTTGTGATGGAGTTTGTTGAGGGTAAAAAACAAAAAAACATTAAATAAAGCTGCACTGTCGGCTCTGAACCAGTAAATGAGTGGAAAAACGAGAGAAAACTGAACTTAAACTTCAAACTGATGATTTCTCATACATCAGAATTCAGATTTTTTGGCTGAAAGTAAAGCTGATTTTGTGATTCTTTCAATCTAGTTGCTTTTCTTGTGACTAATTATGTTTATTTCCAAATTAAAATGACGTTTTGCCCTCAAAACATGAGTGAAAATGCAGTTTAGTTGTAAAGAAATGTCATTTTATGCAGAGTGGACGAGCTGACGGCATCATTTTACACTACCAGTCAAAAGCTTTAGAATGCACCAATTTTTCCAGTTTTTTTATTACTCCGCCAAGGATGTGGAACCTCGGTGGTGTTATGTGACGATCGGCGTTGGTTTGTCTGTCTGTGTGTCTGTCTGTTAGCAACATTAACATTACACAAAAATGAACCGACAGATTTGGATGAAATTTTCAGGGAAGGTCAGAAATGATGCAAGGACCAAGTGATTAGATTCTGGCAGTGATGCAGCTTATAGTCTGGATCCACGGATTGGTTAAAGATTTCTGTAGATAGTGGCACAGTGTCACTGTAACCATGACAACAAGTGAACACTACATCAGCTGCCTGCTGTTGATCACATGATTGTGATCTTACTACAAATCCACAACTGTGCAATTATCAGGACTTATCCATCAGAAATGATACGACTGAACATCCTTGGTAAAGTGCTGCTCTCTCTGAATGCTTTTCTAGTATAAAGAGTCACTCCTTAGAATAGATCGTTACTATAATTATTATCTGGTATTTGCATCTGTGCTCTTATTTGTTCCTTCATTTCAGAGTATAATGAGACATTAACATGCATAATGTCCATTAAAAAAAATGCAAAAACTGGAGTGTTGTAAGACTTTTGACCGGCAGTGGATTTAGACTAAATATTTTAAGCTCACACTCAAAATTCTTATTATTATTATTAATAATAATAATAATAATAATAATAACAATAATAATAACAATAATAGTAATTATTATTGTTTCACCGGATGGTGTTTTATACACAATAATACATCAGTGTTTCCTCTACATTCATTTAGGAGCAGCGGGTCGTCATTCCTAAATCCTAGCCACCGCTCCTTCAAACTTCTTTTTTGTGTTTTAGTGTCGCAAATACACCACCGTCGCATGTCTCCACCTGCACTGTGTCTGGTACTCACGAGTACTGAGGTAAAGTACAGATAACTATCTTGCTCAGTATCTACTCTCTGATATGTCGGGTTAATACCACGTTAATTACTCGCTAGAGTGCGGCCTTGAAAGTGACGTCACGTCCAGCATCCAGGCAGCAGGTCAGAGAGTCAGAGGAGTGAAAAATAGGGCAGCGATTTACCAGAGACAAGTTATTAGCTGAAGATAACTCATAATAGATTTTACAAGTTAAACAGACATTCTCTAAACATTGATGTCCAGCTAACATTACGTGCCAACTCAGTGTCGCTAACGTGAGTAAACTATTGATAGCATTTAATGATGTAACTGCTGACTGCATTTTCAGATGAGCTTGTTCAAATATTTTTTCTTTTTATTGTTATTTTCACATTCAGCCTTTAAAAAGCCATGTTCAACTGGCCATTCAATCAATAGGTTGTAAAAGTAAAATCTGCAGTCAAGTGTCATTTATTTACGTCGCCATGGCTCCCGGAGAGCCTGCCGCTGCTGCTGCTAAAAAATCCTAGAGAAAACACTGAACATACATATTAAATTGAAAGTCTGACATGCGATCATGTGTGAAGTTGTTTTTTTTTAGACGTTTTCAGTATTTTCTCGGTGCCAGTGAGCTGATTTTCCCTCCTCCGGCTCGGCTCGGTGTGGTCTGGTTGGCCAGCTGTGTGTTGATAAGGCGGTCTGTTTGGATGGACGGTCATGCTCTACACTCTTCTGGCTCGTTGGTTTAGAGCCGCCGTGAAGCTCTGCAGCGTCTCTGCCGACAGTCGGAAACACTCAGCCAGCTGTGCAGCAAGTGGACCGAACATCGGCAGCATCTGCTTCACACCGAGCTACATTTCCTCTTCCATAATTCATCCTGCTTCTTGTTGTTGTTTTGCTGTCTGTCTGCACCACTTCCTCTCACTTCTTAATTAAGAAGTGGCAGAAGCTGAAGCCTCCCGTCTTCTGTCTGAGCTGCAGAGTTTACAGCTTCCCAGTCAACTACAAACAGCCACCGTGGTCGATTTAGTTCAAGCTTTGGTGGCAAGAAATGGGAAATTTGAATTCATTTTCACAAAACACAGCAACAAAAAAAAAAAAAACCCTGATCTGAATTTGGAAAAATGCCTCAATTGAGCCAAAACAAATCATCTGTCTTTTAGGTGTCTGCACGAGTTCATCTCAAATCAAATTTTACGTCACATTTTGCTGCTAGCGTGACGAGTCCCGTCAAATTAAGAGCACCAATATTACAGACTCTTTTTTTGTGAAAACTGTTGATATTTCATTGTGAAACAGAGCCGGTTTGTAAATTAAGACTGCAGAGCTTTTGGCCACAAACTGCACTTTGCATTTGGTAAGTTACACCAGTATTTACGTAAACTGTCAGATCGCAGAGAAACAAAACATCACATTATGTTAATTTTATTTTTTTAATTCTGCAGCTCTGAATCATAGAAACAGTGACCTGAGGTGTTTGTTTTGTAGCTACCAATTTAAAAACACAGAATATCAAGAATATTTCTGCAAAAATTACGTTTTGCATCACATTTTGCCGCACTCTTGAGAAACTTTGGGTAAAATGGCACTGCAAGTGTTGAGTTAAAGTTTCATAAAGACTTTGCTGTCAACACAGATGGACATAAAAGCAGCTGTAAATGTACATAAACTGGACATCTCCACTAGTTTAATATCTTACCATGACATATGGAAAATTAAGACAACATTTAAGATGCATTTATGCATGTCATGTCAACACATATTAAGCTCTGTGTCATTTTACAGCATTAAAATAACACAAAATGTTAAGATTAATGTCAAGATGAGGAAGTTAAACACATGAAATGCTAAATCTATGACTTTATTTATACTAAACTGTTTAATTTCAGTCATTTTATTCCAGAAACAACAATCTATATTCTCTCTCTTGTATCTCTGTTTTGGTCTCCACCACCTCCTGAGGAGAAAATCTGCCTTTTTTTGCTGCTAAACTCTTCGTATATTTCAGTACATCAGTCGGCGTCTTTATCTGTTGGCAATTTAAAACCTGGTAAGACACAAAAAAGGATGTTTAGAGTTTATTTATTGTTCAAATCGGGTTGATTAAAGATGAATAAATCTGTAAACAATAAGTCGACGTTAGAAGGCAACATAAAGGGTAATAAGTCATATAAAATGCAGATTTTCTCGCAGTAGAGCGTCATATTTAACATTATTTTCATTTTTCTTCTCTAGTTTTCTTATTTCTTATTATCTGTCTGACTTTTCTACCTTTTTCAGGCCCGTTAAACACATGAAATGCAAAATATATGATTTTATTTATATCAAACTATCTAATTTCAGTTATTTTTTTCTGGAAACACACCTACATCTGACATTGAAAGATAAATATTCTCTCTCCTTTAGCTCTGTTTTGGTCTCCACCACCTCCTGAAGGGGAAATCTGCCTATTTTTGGTGCTATATGATGAGAGAGATGTGGAGAAACCGAGCAGAGAGAAAGGCGCTTTATTAGAAAACCTGCTTGTCTCTGTAAAGTCGCATCAGAAAATAATTAGCACACATGGAGCTCTGCCAAAGCATGTGTCCAAACTTGGATTATTTAAAACTTGCTGTCCTCTGAAGCCCGGCTAACCTTCGTGCACCAACACAACCAGCGAGGAAAATGAAGACGAGAGGCTCAATGAACAAGGCAGCCTCTGTTTCGGCTTCTTTTTTTTTTATGAAAATATGTGCGCGAGAGCATAAAGATGGAGAGCGGCGCTGGAGAAGGAGGGATTGTTCTTTTGCAGCCAGAAGACAGAGATTCAGCCTTCATTCCTGCTCAGATTAAAGGATTTAGAGCGAGAAGCCTTATTACGCACCCAAAGAAAGAGTTCTGGGCTGATTAAAACACAGATAACACTCCCTCCCAGGCTGAAGAAGCTGCTAGAAGCCGACGGCAAACACACACCAAACACACACCAAACACACACCAAACACACACCAGACACACACCAAACACACACCAGACACACACCAGACACGCACCAGACACGCACCAGACACACACACTCAGCAGGGACTCATTAAAATCCCAATGTAACGACGGTTTCACTGAGTTTTCGAAGGATTTTTTTAACCTGTTGGACAAACCGACCTTCTTATGTTCTACCTGTTATTGCTATTTAAATAACCCCTGCAGAGAGTGTGTATTTGGAGTGTGTGTGTTTGGAATGTGTGTGTGTGTTTGGAGTGTGTGTGTGTCCGAACACGTACATAAATGTCAGCCAACTTAAGACTTCCTGAGGCCTTTTTTTTTTTGTTTTAATGCTACCTGGAGGGCTGCACAGTGGCGTAGTGGTTAGCACTTTCTCCTTGCAGCTAGAAGATCCCTGGTTCGCATCCCGGCTTTCCCGGGATCTTTCTGCATGGAGTTTGCATGTTCTCCCTGTGCATGCGTGGGTTTTCTCCGGGTACTCCGGCTTCCTCCCACAGTCCAAAAATATGCTGAGGTTAATTGATTATTCTAAATTGCCCGTAGGTGTGAATGTGAGAGTGATTGTTTGTCTCTGTATGTAGCCCTGTGACAGACTGGTGACCTGTCTAGGGTGTCCCCTGCCTTCACCTGAGTCAGCTGGGATAGGCTCCAGCCCCCCCATGACCCTAGTGAGGAATAAGCGGTGTATAGATAATGGATGGATGGATGCTACCTGGAGTTGAACTTGCAGACCTTTTTGTCAAAAAAAGAAAGAAAATGTTAGAAACCCGGCAGTAAAAAATGTCCTTTTGGCTGATTTAATGTGACGTGTTCAGGCAGATAAAAGTTGAAACAATGAGAATAAAGAACCTTTTTCATTACTGCACTGAAAGAAGACAGATTTAAACAGGAAGTGTGAAGTAAAACTGCAGATACACAAAAAATCAACATATCTAACGTATCTCAACACCTGACCAGGTTTAACATGTGCACAACAGCACCATCAGGTGAAATAATTGTCAGTTTTGTGTGAGGAACTTCAAATATTTAGTCTAAATATGACACGAAACAGCGTCAAATGATGCCGTCAGCCTGTCCAATCTCTACAAAATTACATTTCTCTGCAGCTAAACTGCACTTTTAATTGTGTTTTGAAGGGAAAACATGATTTTATTGTGAAATAAAGCAAAACAAGCACCTAAGCTCACTGTTTATGTAAGTTAAGTAATGATTTAGAACTGCACAAAATTTTAAAAACAGTTTACATAAATATTGGTGTAACTTACCAAATGCAAGGTGCAGTTTGTGGCCAAAAGCTCTGCAGTCTTAATTCACAAACCGGCTCAGGTTTCACAACAAAATATCGAAGTTTTTCACAAAAAATGTCTTTAAAATTGGGGCTACGCTCTTATTTTGACGGGACTCATCACACTGGCAGTAAACTGTGACGTAAAATGTAATTTCTGCAAAAATATTCTTGATATTCGGTGTTTTTAAATCGGCAATTACAACACAAACACCTCAAATTGTTGTTTCTTTGATTTAGAGCTGTAGAAAATTTTTAAAAACTGACATAGTGGGATGTTTTGTTTCTCTGCAATATGAAAAAACTTTTTTCGTAAATGCTGGTGTAGCTTAAAGAATGCAAGACCCAGTTTGTGATCAAAAGCTCTGCAGTCTTGGTGAACTTTAATTCACAAACTGGCTCAGTTTCAAAATATCGAACCTTGTCCAAAAAAAATGGCTCTAAAATTGGGGCTACGCACTTATTTTGGTGGGATTCATCACGCTAGCAGCAAAATGTGACATAAAACGGAATTTTTGCAGAAATATTCTCGATATTTTGTGTTTTTAAATCCGTAGCTACAAAAGAAGCACCCCGGCTCACTGTTTATGGGAGTTAAGTCAGGATTTAAAATAAGAATCAGTTGACATTCGCTCGGTTTTTCCGTCTCTTTGCTCTCTGTTTAATTCTCAGCTGTAAATCTGCTGGATTCTGTCCAGACGTAATGACTCGACAGTCTTGGAGGCTGAAAACCTGCAGCTGTAAACACAACAGCTCTCTCTGGGTGGTCCAGTTTTAACATCAGCACCTTCTCCTGTTTTATTCTTCATGCAAACATGCAGCGTTCAGTGGATTTATAACCAGAAACCATGAGGGTCCCTCTTTTTCCGCTTAATGTTTAATTTCTGCAACCTCCAGCGTTAAAAGCTGCCCTTCAGACTGCAACTGATTACGAGGTGATTTATAATCCAATTCTCCAAACACCTCCTGGTTTTCTTGAAAAAGATTATATCGAGTGATTTTTAATTTCCATGCAGGAAGTCGGGCTATTAATGAAATCTTTTCATCGCACGGCAATTATCGGGGCGTCGTTGGAATTAACTCATAATAGGGAGACTTCAGGTTATGAGCACAGAATCAGCCACCGGCGGCTTTATTACAAAAACAGCTCCATCAGCCACCAGAAGTCGCAAAAATTCAACTCTATTTTTAACATCTGTACCCAGGTGGCTCCATGTGAAGGTTTGTGGGGAAAATTAGTCATTTGTTGTTGTATTGATGCACTGTAAAAAATTATCCTGTAAAAATGTGACAGCAAAGGTGCAAAAAAATTATGTTAAACAACAACAAATTGTACAAATAGCTGAAAAAATTATGTTTTCAACTGATTAAATTACAGTAAAACAGTGTAAACCTATGCTTTGTAAAATAATATTAAATATTTTTAGAATATAGAATTTGGATCAGCAAATTATTTACATTTTTTATTATGTAAAAGAGTATTTTTATATGATTTTACTAGATTTTAACTCTTTTTCCAGTAATTTAACAAAACAGAACAAAAATATTATCATTTTTAAAAAAAAATCTTAATATGCATATTTTTTATCCTTTAAAAAACCACCAAATATCTGTAAAACACTGATTTTTTTCCTCCTGAAAAATGCTGTAACTGAATGGTCAAATATTAAAAAAGAAATAATTACCATTTTTATTTTTCATAAAATTTTGTTGTTTGTTTTGATTTTTTTTTTATTTTTTAAAATAATACTTTTTAAAACTAGATGTTTTTCTTGGAATTTACTAGAACAACAAAAATCTGTAAAATAACAGCTGAAACATATTTTCCATTTCTAAAAAAAAAAACTTTAATATACATCCTTTTCCTTTAAAAAAAAATACTGCAAATATTTGTAGAATTGTGATTTTTTTCTAATTTAATTACCGAAAAATTGTGTAATTTTAAGGTCAAACATTGTAAAAGAAACAATTACCAATTTTATTTTAAAAAACATTTTTAATATAAAAAATCATTTACAGTTTTGGCTTGTTTTTGTTTTCTTTTTCATAGTTGTTTTTGTTTGTTTTGTTTTTTTACATGTAAAATAATACTTTTTTACTAGATTGTTTTTCTATAATTTAACAAAACAGCAAAAAATCTGTAAAAAAAAAAACACATTTGCCATTTTTAAAAATTCTCAATATACATCTTAAGATAATATAAAATAGTGTAATTTCATGGTCAAACATTGTAAAAGAACGAATTACGATTTTTAGAAAAATAAATATTTTTAATGGAAAGGAAATTATTTGTAGTTTTGGCCTGTTTTAATTAACATAAAAACAAATATGTTGTGATTTCTGTGATTGTAGTGGTTGATAAATAATACCAAAGTAAGTGAGAGTACAATAAAATTTTTATGAGTTTACTTACAATTTGTTTACAGTTTTGACCTTTTTTAAATTTATGTTGTAAATTAATCATTGACAATTTTTTTTAAAGTCTTTTAGTTAATATTTCACGGGCTATTGTTTTATAATTTCACAAAATAGGGAAAAAAAACCTATAAAACGACAACAACAAAATACACTTAAAAACGCTTAAATTATTTTATTCGTTTATTTTTTTTTTATTTTTTTTTTTTTACTGTTTTTGGAGTTATTTTCCCCGTCCTGCCAGTGTGGGTGACAACAGTAATGTCTCATGTATTATGTTCATGCTTGACAGCGCCCTCTAGTGGCTGCAGCAATCGTGACAGTGACATATGGAGTCTTCTGTATGAGGAGGAGGTCTGGGTGGATGGACGGGTTGAACTTTAAGACGGGAGGCTGCTGTTTCTTTCAAACTTTTCTTTCATCCAACACTGTTCCATAACTTTTAAAGATTTTTAAAGCAAAAATACCTTCCACACTGGGTTTAGGAGTTCATAAAGCTGATTTTTTGCATAAATTGAAGCAAAACGAGATGAAAAATGAATTGGAGGACTTGCATTTCGATTTATGTTGGTGAATAAACGCTCCAAATTGAGCTTTTAGATAGTTATTGTGACTAAACACGTCTTTATTTTCTGTTTTTAGGCTGGATTTCTCTGTTAAATAGCGACTGGTTGATTATTTGGTGATTTAAATCCCATCCAGAGCTCATATTTTACCACCACCATAGTGATAATTACAACTGCAATTACCTTTCCTGTTTGTGTGAAAAGCTGTTTGTCTTTTGTGTGAATATAAAGGACGTTTTTGCTAATTTCATAGATGGAAACTTGCTAAAATGAACATATGGGCTTTATTTTGGCCGCTAAAGTAATAAAATGCACCAGAGCCTGTAAAAGAGCAGGTTGTCTGTAGTTAGTTCAGCGGTTCCTCTTTATGTAGTTAGTTTTTTGGACTGTATTTGTTCCCATGTTGACAAATTGGCATTTTTGTCTGTTTGTTTTATTATGTTTGAATTGAAAGTTTATGTATTTGCTTATATTTAATGAGCATTTGTTGAGCAGAGTTTCCTCCCAGGACTTCACAGAGAACAAAGACAGAATAAATGAGGGTTAATTCATTCTCCAATCCTGCCCCGATTCAGCAAATTAAAGCACTTTCTGCCCACAGGTAGCTCAGAATGAGGCGTTTGAAACATGAAACCACATCTTGAGAACCGTTCTCGACTCATCCTTGAGGTTACTTTAGGATGTTTGCATCCAAGTCGTGTCGCCGTTGAGTCGATTTATTCCAGTTTAACCCAACAGGAGCGTCTCTTGATCGTTACCTCTTTAACTACAGAACACCTGCCGGCTTTTTGGTCACTAAATGTGCCTTTAAAACAACATCTTAAGGACTTTCTGGCGGTTTATTCCATCTCATGTTTTAGAGCAGTTTGGTGGTTTTTAGAAGGAAGCTCTGCTCAGGTGTGTGACATGATTTTGCAGGTTAACGGGAGGTTTACTGCCCGTTAATCACTCACTCCTTTCAAATTACATTTGCATGACAGAATTAATCTGAGCGCCATGAAATGGGATCATGTAGTTTCTTCTTTTCTGTCTTTCGCTCTGCAGAAAGCCGTCGATGCGTTCATGTAGAGTCGTATTTATTTAAGGAGATTGATTCTCTCCTCTGCGGGCGGTCCGAGGATTTCGGCTCATTCCGACGCGACGTGGAAATAAATTTGCGCCGACTTGAAACTTGATTGGGATTGATGATCCGTCACGGACAGTATCGGCTTTTTGTTGTGGATCACGACTGAGGTTCTGAAAACTCACCTCCATGATGCACGACGAGCCGCCAAAACACATCGAACACACAAAACATCAACTACAACGTCGTCCCAGTGTCCTTGAATGCACCGTCATTTTTAAAACCACGTTACCGCATGCATGATCGGAATTAAAACAGACCTGAAACTAACAAGTATTTCCGTAATTGATGAATCAAAATATGAGGGGAAAAAATGTCCTAAATAATAATTTTCTGTCAACCTTGCAGCTTTACAACATACTATACAATTATGTTTAAGAAATTATGTTTTTAAGTTTTTACTGAGTTTTACTTTCTACTATAACGTTTTTATGATGTACTTTCATGATGTACTATACTCTTTTTAGACTGTCAAGGGCTTTATTTTTTAAATATATGAGGTTTCCAATAGCTTTTTAATCCATTCTATAGTATGACTTCTTTACATACGTTGACATTTTTACATTTACGATGAAATCATACTATAATATGACAGATTTTACAACTCACTGTGACATTTTTATGGCATTTCTCACAACTTAAGATGTTTTTTTTTAATGAATTACTGTACTATGACAATTTTCACAACTTCTGTACACTAATAACACAGTATACTGTGTTTTTCTGAACATTTTTTATGACATTCTACATAATAAGACATGTTTACAGTGTACTATAGCGTTTGTACAACCCACTACACTACACACTACTTTTTTTTAACTTCATTCTAAGTACTCTGAGCTCCCTTCTACTAACCCTTATATAAACAGAATTCAGCTGTAAATTGATAACGACTGATAACTGCCATTTAACAAGCTGATAACATCTGAATTTTATGAGCCCTGAGTGGCTCTCTTTTTATAAAATAAACCGCCGTCCTGGTGAACACTTTCAGCATCCAGATGATAAAATATAACTGCAGTATTGTCTGCATCGGAGCGTTAATGGTGTTTCCTGTGTTTTACAGCCGTCACTGCCTCCTTTCACTGCTCTGATAGCCATTCTTTGTTTGTTTGCTGCTTGTGTCGCCGCCCTGCAGAGACGTTCCCGAGTGGAACCGAACGGAGATGAAGCTCTCAGCTGCTTAATAACCACCGACCTCTCAGACCTCCTATCATCAGACTAATCCTGCTCTCAGAGGTCCGGTTATTAGACCGTTATTTTGTCACCGTGCTGCAGATTAATAAAGAGCAGGGTTAGCGCTGTGATATTCATCCTCTCAGCTGCACCTAACTCCTCCTGACACTGAATAAATTATTCCCTGCTGTCCTTTTTCTTATTTTTCTGGAACAAGTCTGTCGCTTCTGTGCGTCACTCACACTTTCTTGGATGTTGGATTCGAGTGTTTGTTTGATTTATTATCCGGTTTTGGCTCTTCATGTGGCTTCAGAAGCTTTTAGATGTTCTGAATGTGTCTTCCTGAATCCCCTCAGAGAGACAGAGGATGACGAATAAGTGTTGCTGTGAGGTGTTTCCTCAAAATGAATCACATCATTCTACAAATACTTTCTAATTTTAATGAAACCTGCAGCTTTAGAGTAAGTTTCAGTTCAATGTTACAGTCGCACCTGACCGCTTGTGTAACGTCTTTTTAGCACCAGAATGCAGCTGTTTTCAGAAAATAAACAATAAAAAGGCTCTACAACTTCCTTCTCAACATCAAACAGCAGATAGAAACATTGAAAAATGAGCTAGTGGAGAATTTAGCAGCTAAATAGTCACGTTTCTTTTTAGAGGTGGAGGAGACCAAAAACGGAGCTAAAAGAATGTGAGTATTCGACTTAAATTCATCAATTTGACCCAAATGTGAACCCATGAATGATTGTCTTCCCCTGTATGGACTTGATCATACTTTTACTAACAATTTCATCTGAATGTGTGATGATTTATTAGCGTTAGCTTGTTTATGCTGCGTCTGAGCGGACCAAAAAAATCACTTAAATGGCTCTTTATCTTACCTCTTTAGCATTAAACAGCAGAGGAACAGTTAAAAAGTTAAAAACCATGTAGGGGAGACTTTAGCAGTTAAATAGTCAGGTATTTCCTTTATGAGATGGAGGAGACCAAAAACAGAGTTGAAATAATGTGAATATTGGACTTAAATGGATCAACTTGACCCAAACATGAACCCATGAATGGTCATCTTGCTCCGTGTGGGCTCGATCGTACTTTGTTAGCAATTCCATCTGAATGTGTGATGATTTATTAGTGTTAGCTTGTTTATGCTGCACCCGAGTGAACAAAAACAAATTACTTAAATGGCTCTTTACTGTACCTCTTTAGCATCAAGCAGCAGAGAAACACAATTAAAAAGGAGCTAGTGGAGAATTTAGCAGCTAATAGTCACATATTTACTTTAGGAGGTGGAGGAGACCAAAAACGGAGCTAAAATAATGTAATCAGCATTTTTTTTAAAATTTAAAAAAAAATCCTGTATATCCATGATTTAACAAAGCAGAGTGAAAAGGTATTTTTTTAAAATATTTTTTATTCATTGTTGAAAAATGGCAAATGCTACAAATAATATATTTTGCTGATTTACATGCACTAGAAATCTATAATTTTCTAGTCAAATATTGTAAAAGACAAAATTAACATTTGTGAACATACTGGTATTTAATGTGGACATTGTTTACAGTTTTTGGCATTTTTTTACAGTCAACATGTAAATTAGTATTTGTATAAATATATATGAAAGTACAATTCAGGTATTTTTAAAAATATTTTTTATTCATTATTGAAAATACTAAATGCTACAAATAATATATTTTTGCTAATTTACATGCAATAAAAATCTAGAATTTTACAGTCAAATCTGAAAATTACAATATGTAATGCGAACATTATTTACAGATTTGGTCAGTTTTTTTTAAGTCAACATATAAATTATTACATTATTATGTGATGTTACAAGACATTTTTTTGTAATTTACCAAATCATGGTAAGTCTGTCGTATAAAAGTAAATTATTTAATAAAAACAAACCTTTTTACAGTCTAGAATGCATGTTTGTTGCTATTGCTGGTATACTGTGCAGTGAAACTCATTTATTTTCCATTTTTTCCTCCTCGTGAGTCTTTCAGAAACATTCCTGCTGCTCCCGGACTGTGTTTGTGTGTCTGCAGAATAAATTGTGTGTCTGATAGACGAGGCTCTGTGTCCTGTTCTCCTCGGTCTTTTACTTTTATGCTTACTTTGTCTCAGCCATGCTCTCCGTCAGGCTTCTTCATTACCAATAAGAACTCAATTTCCCACGGGCTCCGCCAATCATGGCGCTCATATCCCCGCAGGCCCGGCCAATCAGCTTCAATGTTCCTGCAGCCCAATGTCATGAATGGCTAATGGTGACCGGCGGTGGGCATGAATTTAAATGAGACCACATCTGGGCTTTTCTGACTCACAGAATCTCCTCACAAACAAGAAAAAAACAGTCAGCTGCTGCCAGAAAGTTTGGAATAAAAAACAAGTTGTGTCTGGTTCATCGAGTGTAGAACAGTAGCTGGTGGTGGAATTTTTAAAATTTATATGCTTCCAGGTGCATTTTGGTGCTAAGTAATATATTTTAAACCTCTGAACTGGGTGTTTTTTGCTCCGGTCACATATTTTTACTCAAGAATGATTTCGGATTTAAAGTCAGTCCAGTGTAACTCTTCTTTGACTTTAATACAAACAGTCTAAGATTTTATTATCATTTCTGACTCCTTACTGCTTCAGTTTTTTGCTGCTTTTTCAGCAAAAGGTTTCAATAAATGCATAATATTGTCTGCTTTATCATATTTAAGCATTTCCTACAAGTTGAAAATGGCCAATGTGCGTGCAGAGACTTGTGCAGTTTATTTTTCTGAAGCTACAGTTTATAAATCGGTAGAATCTGCACAGAGAAGCTTCTAGTCTCCGCTCAGATACTGCTACTCAGGGTTTAAAAATAGTGGGAAAAGGCGTTTTAATGTCAGATTTTACCTACCGGGTCAGGACAAACGTGTTTGATTTCAGGTTTGATCAGTGAAATGTTTAGTTGCACTCATCAGGTTATTTTAGTTGCATTTGGTTTGGACAAAATGTGCTGAAACAGCTGCTTGTCTGGATTATTGACGTGTGTTGACAGGAAGAAGCAGAACACCAGGTTTCATGATGTATCCATCACCAGAATCTCTATTTTTTCCAGCCTTCACAACTGACTCTGGGAGTTTGAGGTCCATCTGTACAGAACATTATTCCTGCAGAAAAGTGCAGCATACTTTTAAGCTTTTTTTATCCAAACATCTGCGAAACACAGCAGCTCAGAACGTTTGGATTTCTGCTCCGATAAGAAGGAAATAAGTGTTGATAACTTCATCAAATGCCAGATTGAAGTTAAATTATGGTTCGATTTCATGAGAATTATTGGTATTTTCTGGGATATTCCATCAGTTCAGCACTTCATTAGCAGTTAAGTTGTTGTAGTTAGTAGCACTGAGGCTGTGGAAACAAAAAAAAAATGTTTTATGGAGGAACTTTATAAAGTCTGCTCAGGTTTTGCTTTGCCTCATTTGTCCAAATCTTCCTGCTGGATTGTTTGTGCAGTTGGTGTTTTATAGCCGCAGTCCAGGTCCAAACTTTTCGGTGTTTAGCTAACAGTGAGGAGTGTTTGTGTGCAGCTCAACCTCCGACTAAACTTGTTTTTTATTCTCCTCACTCTCCCCCTTCTTCGTCTGCATAAGTCATAAAGCCAAGCAGCAATTCTTTATTCTGCTTTAAACATTTTAACTCCGTGCAGGTGTGATTTCTTTGTGCACATTTGCATCTTTCCATTGACTTTATTGCCTCGCCTCTGAAATCGGCGTCGGGTTTTGTCTGAACACACCTTGAGACAATAAACCTGATGATTGCAGATTTATGCAGGAGCTGGAGGCGTTGTGTGAAAGAGTCTTAACAGGGAGACTCATCTTGTTGCATTTAGATCCAGGACTTTAACAGCTGTTTTACTAACAATCTAACAATACAGGCTGAAAATGCCGTAATCAACTCACATCTTTTCTCCTTATTATTAGTTGCTAGAAGCAGTTTCTAAACCATGAGGAAGATTTCTTTTATTCAACCTGTGGCGATGTTTATCAGCTTGCAGAAGGATTGAAAGGATTAAAGTAGATTTCTTTATTGTTTTCTATGTTTTTATATCTATACCACATTAGCAATGTCTACACTGGATTTATCATTCATTTAATGTTGTCCACTGAAAAACCTGCCTTTCTTTCAAGAATAAGGACATTTCTAAGTGACCCCAAACTTTTGAAGATTTCTGTCATTTTGACTGTTTCATACTGTACATTTCTGAGTTTTTTCTCCTTCTAGCCATGTTTCTGTTGTTTCCATGGAGCTGCAGGACTTTATATTGCAGTGAAAAATGAACCACAGTGAGGAAAAATGTGACAAGAGCCAAATAAAAGACCACAAAAACAGTCACATTAAGCTTTCAAACACCTACACAAGCTGCATTACCCACAAAATCCCAGAATTTTTGTCAAATGATTGTTGGTCAGCTAAATGAGTCATGGCTTTTCAGTTACGTGAAGGAGCTCAGAATTTTTTTTTTTTTTTTTTTAATAGATCTAGTTCGAGCTAACGATTTTTTGGCAGAATTTTAACTTGTATTAGGTTAAGTTTTCACACAACACCAAAAGTCAACCATCAGTATGCTTAAAATCCACTAAATGTTTCTTTTTTCCTGTTTCTGACTCTGATAGTTTCTGTAGTTTTTTTAGTGACGACATGCTTTTCAGTGCTCTTGCCAGAAAACTCCATCTGTGAAAGTGCAGGACGTGTGGAGTTGGTGGCAGAACAGCACCTTCTCTAAAAGAAACACATCATGAATGTGAGTTATGCAGAAGGTGGAAACCCCTCTGGGATTCTCTGGAAATTCTGCACTCGTAAAGTTCTGCTGCCACCCTTCAAATACCGACTGCATGCGTCGTTTTGGAGCTAATTTGCTTTCTTTCTCAACTATTTTAGCACTTTTTGGTGAAATACATGAGCCCTAATTATGTCTCCTCTGAAGTTTTCCACTAGTCACGCAGTGTTGGCTGCATCACACCGTTTTAGGGGAACTGATAAGACTATTTTCTCAGGAATTGGACAGTTTGGTCGCTTTCCAGCAGTTATGCAACATTTAATGTGCCTGGGTGCCAGATTTAATGCAAAGCAGACAGGTTTCTTTGGATCACACCCGGACCTGCATGTGGACAGACAGGCAGGTGAACAGACAGACAGTCAGGCAGACGAGCAGACAGACAGCAATAGTAGTTTGAGAGCTGCTCGGTCTCCAGGGATCTCATGTGTCAGAAAACCCAGTTTTGTTAGAACCGGCTCCCGCGGGTGACGATGTAAAGACAGACAGAGCGAGGGGAGAAACAATGTGAATTATAAAGAGAAAAGCTTAGAAGAGGTTAGACGGAAGGAGAGAATCAGCCGGGCTTTATTCTCCTGGCTGGAGCCTCAGCAGACATTCCTGGGTTTTAGTTTCACTTGAAACTTTTTAGCAGAGGGGTCAGCGCTCAAGACTTCTACAAAGTATGCACTCAGGATTTTAATGAGTCACACGCCGCTGCTCTGCCTCCCGTGGATGCGAGGGTCGAGGCCACTCTCAGATTTCCATTTCATCCCCGTTGTTGGTGATTCCAGTCTTCTATGAAACGCTGCTGCTGGGTGTAATCGCAGACACTCACAGGCGGCTGTAAATGTGATATTTAAGCAGACTTTCTACTGAATACATTCATTCCTTAATTCTGTTAACCCAGATATGTCAAACCTTAAATCTGGATACAGTCGAGTACAGATGGAAATAAAACCAGGGGCTGCTGCTTCTGTGCAGGTGGAGTGCATTAACTGTTAGCATAACAGCAGCTAATTGTTGGTTTTTATTATCTCGGTTGTTATTGTTGCAGTTGATCATCATCTTAAAGCATCATAAAATGGTGATAAATGGTCGGCTGTTGGGGATCAGAACCCACTGATGAGAAATGGGTTTCTAGAACAAGACATGCATGGACTGGAGATGAGAATAAGGTATTAAAGAAACTACTAGGAACTGAAAAGACTTCAATGGAATGGAAACACCATGAAGATACTGATCTGAAGATGAAGATTGTGGACACATATCTTTAGATTCTCATCATCTAGTCATTGGGATCCTTGGAGCTTCAGCAAAATGCAGCTTTTAGGTTCTTGAAGATGTTTCACCTTCATCCAAAAGGCTTCACTAGATTCAATCATAGATTAATCCCCTTAATCATTGATGTTCTTGGACGATTAATATCATCCATGTTTCAATCTTAATCTCACATAAACTCTAAAAAGGTTTTAGGATGTAAAAATGGAAGAAACAAGTGAATCTACAAGTGGAGAAGCCTTATATAACCTTATATTTGACATTTTTATAGCAGGATTGGCTATTTTATATCCGTTGTTTTAACTTATACAGTCATACAGGACTTAATTAATGGTGCCGGAGCTGAGCAATGGGCATTTCATGTGTAAGAAGAACATTTTCCCTTCTGATATGCAGCTAAATAGACTTTAACGTCACATTGATTATTTTTCCTCTGTATTGCAGCATCTTGCATCATTCAGACCTTATTTTAATTAAAACTGTGCTTTCAAGGCAAAAAGAAACTCCAACAATTTATAAATTAGATAAGATAACCTCCAAAAAAATGGTCCCCAAGCTGGTTAACTCTTAGTCTAATGCACTTATAAGGGTTTAAATAGAACAAATAATGTCTGCAGTTATGAATACATAAGGAAGTGTTTGTTTAAGGAAAAAAACAATCATATCAAGTAAAATGAGTCCAAAAGTTTGCTTCTGCTTATGCTACAGTTTCTATTCTGCATGGGAAGGTTAATTAATATCAATTTTCAATACAACTAGTTCTTCATGCTTTTTCCTCCTGATGTCTTCTGGACCTTTTCAGTCATCACTACGCTAGGTTGGTTAGCCAGAACCTGCTACATATTCCATGGAGGGAGCCTGAGAAACGGCTAACTTACTAGTAACCACTCTAGAGACAGGAACGTAGTGACGAAAATTCACGTCAAGTTACTGCAGTTAAAACACTAGTAGTTGGATCTTGGGATGGCAGCTACCCACTAAATTACAGTAAAGTTGGAGTTTACTTTAAAAAAAGAGTGTTCAAAGCTACCATACTGTAGCATTCGTATAGAGCTGCTAGAGGTGAAATTCTTGGACGAAAGTGAAAAAGAATTCACCAAGAATGTTTTGAATACTTCAGAACAAAAGCTGAACATGCAAAAACGATCAGACACCGTCATAGTTCCGACAATACACACACAGACAAAATTGTTGGTACCCCTCAGTTAATGAAAGAAAAACCCACAATGGTCACAGAAATAATTTGAATCTGACAAAAGTAATAATAGGGGTCTCTGTGCTCTACTTCTAGGGGTACCATCATTTTTGTCCAGGCCTGTTTCATGAGTTTATTATGGAAAATAGTTCTGTTGAACCACGGTTCAAAAGCAATGTCTGATTTTCATTGGTTAATTTTCATAGAATTTTTTTTTTTATTATTACTTTTGTCAGATTCAAATGATTTCATTAACTGAGGGGTACCAACAATTTTGTCCTCGTGCGTAAGTGATGGCAATTAGCGATCCAGTGGGCAAAAACTAGAGGCCAAAGTGTTTGGGTTCTGGGTGGAAGTATGGTTGCAAAGCTGCAGCTAAAAGGAACGAACCACCAGGAGTGGAGTGGACGGCTTGATTCGACACAATGCGGGAAACTTTGCTCAGACATGGAAAGGACCGAGAGGTTGATGGTATATTTTTGATTCTGTAGTCGGTGTTGCGTGGCCGTTTTTAGATGGTGGAGTAATTTGTCTGGTTAATATCGATGTATACCTTGACAACATCCCCATGTTTTGTGCTGTGCAGGAATGACCCAGTGGCAAATGCACTAAAAGCTTCATAGCGGCTGCAGATCTTCTCAATGATGCTCGTGTTTGTTTACAATAATCATCCTAATGCCTCCAAATTGATGCTGTAATGACTTAATTATGTTTATATCACAGCCTGCTAGCTCTACACAGGCATTTCACCTTCCATAATTAAACATCTAAAAGTCAAACTGTTGCTCACAATGGTAGAAGATCAGACAAACACCTTTTACGCCTCTGACACTGGGTTTACTCCTGGGCTGACACCAGTCAGGCTTAAAGCGCCGACACTGGAGGATGAAGCAAATAAAACGCCGCCGAGAAAAGGCCAAGATGGCTGGTGGAGTGCAGAGACAGCTCCTGTGTGGAAACTAAAGACGATTTTCCTTTGATGTAGCAGATGCACACATCCATAACAGGCCCTCAGAGGGAGGAAGGTAAATATACCTGTCGCCTTTATGCCTCCTTCTTTATGGCGTCGGGAGCTGCAGAAATATGAAATTTAATGAGAGGGGAGGCCACATGACAGGGAGGCTGAGTTAACATGGAAGTGAAGAGTGCTGACCCACAACCTCATCTGGAAGTTCAACAGCATTCAATAACAAGCACATTTTAGAGGCTCAGGGCACAAACAGGACTGAGAAGAAACTGGTTTATAGTTCACTGTGTGATTTAACCCTTTAGAACTTGCTGCAGTACAACTTTGAAGTCTCTTACTGCCATAGATTTAAAAGTATGCAAACTTAAAATCATTACAACGACTGATAGATACTTAACAAGATGTTTAGGTTCAGTTTTATGTACGTTTTGAAGAATTTCATTAGACAAAGGCAATGGAAATGTCAAGATACTGTTAAGTACAAGCTGGTCAGCACAGTGGAGCGTCTCTCAGGAGGTGGTGGAGACCAAAAAGGAGCTAAAACATTGTCAGTGTTGAGTTTACAGCTGGTTTCTACTTCCCCAATGTGGTCTAAAAAGTCAGTTAATGCAGTTGTACGGCACATGGTGACATTTGTACAATTTTCGCCGGTCATTTGATCACCAGGTTGGCATTGTTGTGTTCTAAGACTGTCAGAGAAAGTGTTTGGAAAACAGTTATAGGCTGTGACAAGTGTTTTTCTAACATAACTGATGGAAAAGACCATATATTATCATGAAATAAACAATATGACAGAGGTTTATTTAACAGAGAAAATAATTCAAGATTTGTGCATCCTGCCACAAATTGTGGTCTACCTCGACAACACCTGTGACAGCAGACATAAACAAAGAATCGGGTTTAGGTTTGTCCCGATACCGATTAGTTATACGTGTCTCGATCGACCCTGATCCTGATAATTGAGAACAGAAAGTGATATCCTTAATATAAACAAAGCTTGTATCTGCAACCAAACATCTAGTGGTTACAGGACAGTGGTTCAGTGTGTTGTAGTGTTGTCACGATACCAAAACAATAACTGAACTGTTACTTGATTGATACTGAAACTGTACGACAGCAAAGACCTAAACTTAAAACATCGACTAGCGGAATAATAGATGATATGGAACTGAAAATGTATGACTGGAGGCCTCTTGGATGTGGAGTGCAACATCAAACTTATTCAGACTGTTACATAAGAAACAAATGGAAAACTCAACAAGGTAGAAATCGGAGCAGGCCACTAAAACTGATTTGCACAGTTTAATGCTTAAATTGATTGAAAGGTTTCCCATCAGGCTAGTAATTTCAATTTCAAAAAGCTGGATTTTGTAAATGCAGGGCTATTTGGTAGAACTGACTTACAAGGACTCAGAGAATATTCAGATTAAAAAGAACTACTTTTCAGCCTTTGGTTCCTGCTTTACTGAGCTTTTTAAAACTCTGTGTATATGTTCCCAACTGTTCCTGCACTGTTACAGTTTCTAAAAGTCTGCATTGCGGTCATTAGGCTCCAGATATCTGTGGATAGGTAATTTAAGCAAGCAGGTGGTTAGAGAGATAAGTCTTTTCACACTAATAAATCCCTTTGCAATGAAGCGAGTTGAAGTGAATTCAATTTGCAGAGAGCAGAAACACCAGGGATGCGGCAGTCAATTGACCACCAATCAGAACTATCTGATACCGGCTGTAAAACCAGCCTCTGGCCGCTAAAACGCCCGATCAGGGAGAATAAATGAACATGATGAGACTTTAAGGGGTTTGATTTATCGGCCTGGGGGGGAAAAGACGGCGAATATTGGATGAGAAGCAGTTTAATGAAGCAAACATTTGAGGGGAGAAAATTAATTTGAGTTCATCAGTCAAGAATAACCTGCATCTCTGGACAACAGCATCAGCTGAAGGTTGTTTTTGTGGTTATTACAGTGATCCTTGTTTTACAGCCACAGCTATAATTAAACACGCCCATCCAGACTAATGGAAGGAGAAACTCAGTATGTCAGGCAACTAATTGCTACACTCAGTCTCTCTGTTTCTCACGTATACACTCACTCTCTTCTTTTGTCTTTGCTAATCTAATCTGGCTCAGCAACTCTCACTCTGAGAGACCGTTACCTCCACCTTACCCTCCTCCTCCTTTTCCTCCAGTAAAGGATGTTCTGGGTTTAATGAGAAGCTTCTCATTATTGCTTCTCTTTGCTCTCAGCATTCATTCCTTTTCTCCTTGAGTTTCTGCCGCCACTGTTGGTGCTTCAGAACAATGTCAGAGCGCCTTCAGAAGTCGGCTTTGTTTAGAGGACGAGTGCCGATCCGACAGTCTGTGAATTCAGGTTCAACAGGTTTATCGTCAGGAAAGCTTGTCAGACAAAGTGTTCAGAAAACAGTTACCGGCTGTGACAAGTGTTTTTCTAGCATAATGGATTGTGAATGACCATATATTGTCAGAAAATAAACGATTTGACAGTCCAAAAGCCAAAAAATAGTCAAATAACAGTAACATTTTTTTAAAGCATTTTTACAGTACTTTGATTGTAGTACTGTAGTACCTGGTTGGTCCAACAGGTGGAGCCTCTTATTGATTGTTACTGTGACTAAGGTTTTTCTAACATAATTGATTGTGAAAGATCATATATTGTTACAAAATAAATAATTTGACTTCTTTAAACAGTCCAAAACCCAAAAATATTGAATTAACAGTAAAATGTAGTAAAGCAACATTTTTAAAGCATTTTTGCTTTAAAAACACAGTTTCAACTGTGGTAGTGTAGTACCGGGTTGTTCCAACAGGTGGAGCCTGTTATTATTTAGCAACCAGAGGAGGTAATAACTCTGGCAAACAGAGAGCATTGTGGGGGTTTAGTGAGCAACGGGTACCATGACAAACACTCCTGTGGTAGTTAATGACCTCTGATCACAGCTCATGTGTTTTTTAAAAACTAAAGATAAAGCCGTGGCCTTTCACACTATGTTTATTTTAGTGTACAATGTCTGTATCCCAAAAAAAATTTGCACAACAATTCATAATTTCACCAAAAAATGTTGACTCTTGGTGGCTTCCTCATGATTTTCTGACATTTAATTCACTGAAAAAGTAATTCAGATTAACACAATGTAGCATTAGAACACAGGAGTGATGGTTGCTGGAAATGTTCCTCTGTACTCCTATGGAGATATTCCATTAAAAATCAGCTGTTTCCAGCTAGAATAGTCATTTACCACATTAACAATTTCTACACTGGATTTATCATTCATTTCATGTTATCTTCACTGAAAAAAACTGCTCAAAAAAAGGACATTTCTCAGTGACCCCAAACTTTTGAACAGTAGTGTACACGTTTGCTGATGACACCTTATATTACAGTTGCTACTAAAACGGCAAACAGAAATGCATCTCTTTAGTGTTTGTGTGTCAACAAAATTATGCAACAATTTGATTTCACAAGAACAACTTTTGGTTCTTGGAAGCAATTTCGTAATTTCCTGAGATTCACTAAATTGAAAAAGTAATTCAGATTAATTTAGGTCTCCTTGTGGTGTTCATTATTAGATTCAGAGAGAAAAGATGTTTAAAGAAACTTACATTTTCTGTCTTTCTGTTTTTCTACAGATATGATAGAGCGGCGGTGGGTGTGGCAGTTTGCCCTGGTTGCCCTGGCGACCGTTTACCTCAGCCCCTCCTATGGAAAGATGGCAGAGTTCACCTCCGACACGCTGATCAACAATGTGGTCGCCGGACCCGATCTCCGGAAGGGCCAGGGGGGCCGGCTGTACGTCGGCGCCGTCAACGCCCTCTACCAGCTGAACCAGAACCTGGAGGTGGAGTCCCGGACCGAGACGGGCCCCAGGCGGGACAACCGGCAGTGCACGCCGCCCGTCACCGACGCCTGCGAGGAGGCCGTGGACACCGACAACCACAACAAGCTGCTGCTGGTCCACGCCGCCAGAGACGTGCTGGTGGTCTGCGGCAGCGTCTTCAGGGGGATCTGCTCGCTGAGGAACCTGAGCAACGTGGAGCAGCTGCTGTACTTCAGCGACACCAAAGGCGAGAAGTCGTACGTGGCGAGCGCCGAGGAGAGCGTCTCGGTGGTGGGCGTCATGTCGTACTTCACCACCAGGGACGGAGCCAACTTCACCGTCTTCCTGGTGAGCAGCAGAACACACACTAGTTCCTGAGGTGAAGGAAAACATGAGCATCACTGATCTCCACCATCTGTGATGCTGCGTGAACAAACACAATAAAACTGCAATTTGTAGTGAGTCGAGAAATTAAATTGGCAGCCATATGGGAAATGAGCGCTCTTGTCAGTTATCCTGAAATGTTTTTCACTTTATTTCTGCACACAACGTCAGAGAATCAGCCTTTAAATGATGCTTTATGATGTTACGTCTCCCTCAGAGTTTTTCTCTTTCGTTCAAGTGGCATCGTTGGTGTAGAAACTTTCAGTGATGCTTCTAATCAGATCAGATAATTTCATCCAGAGTGAGGAAGACTGTAAAGGTTCTGTGGTTCTTAAAAGTTTTAGAGGAGCATAAATGGTGCAAATGCTCATTTAAAAGGTACATATTTGACTCATGCACACATCCACGTTCAATGTTCACTTTGGGTTTTGGTCAGACTAAAATTGTAGCGACTCTTCAGCCAGTCGAGAAAAAAACCTGCATTTTATCTGTATTTCAGTCTTCAGTCTGAGCTGTTTGTAGCAACCAAAGAGCAAAAACCAAAGTGAATATTGAAGTTGTTGGTGGTTAAACCATCATTAAATGTACATTTTCAGTGTTTAGGAGCTAAAAAATAACAAATCGTTCCATCAAATATTAATCAGTTCCTCCCTGACCTCTTCAGAAACAGATGATTCTTTATCGACAGTAACTTCAACATATTTAATGAAGCCATGTCAAGTTTTACCTTCATACATGGAATGACTGCACCGATTAACACAGAATTTTTGTCTTTTCACAGAATCTGATTAAAGCAAATTGTTTATTTTTGGCGAATATTTGAAGTGATTTTGATTAAATATCGCAATTTTAAGCTTAGATCTGGTTGTTTTTAGCTGATTAAAACAAAAACCACTCATGATTACTCCAAAGACTGACAGAAAGTTGAAAACCCAACATTTGTTCATGTTTTTACAGTTTCTTGCTCTGATAAATGGTGTAATTTAAGCCACTTTTAAACCATAACCTGCCTTTCAGACCTACCGGGGACCATTTTCATGGATAAAGCTCCTAAATATGAAACTTTGATGCACAGAGATGAGTCTTTATGGGTTGAATTGAAGGCTGGAGAGAGACAAGTCAAATAAATTCTTCAGGGAGTCTTCGGGTTTCCAGGAAGTCGAGTCTTGGACCAGTGAAGTCGAAAATCAAGTCTCATTTTTGTGACTCAGTTCAGCCTCAAGTCTGCAGCTGAGATCTAATACATGAAGAGAAACAGATACAGAAAAAGATTTCTGGTATTTGGAAAAATCAGTCAGTTCCTCCACCTGACCTCCTCAGAATCAGCTGATTTTCTATGTATAGTGACTGTAGTATATTTAAAGAAGCCGTGTAAAGTTTTACCTTCATACGATGAATATTTGCAGAGTTCCGGGTCCTAGAAGTGCATAGATGTGGGTCCAGATTTATCACTTTTTAATGGACTTTTTCCAGCATTTCTGATACTCAGAACGTCATCAGTACAGCAGATAGACATTTTAGGATTAAAACACATTTGAGCTCTATTTAAAACTGACACCAGATCACTTTAACATCCATCCAAGGTGTTGGTTTAAACAAATAAATCTGGGTTTTGTTCATTTTTTTCTATAATCCCTCTAGTGCTCTACAGCATCTTGTGTAAAAAAGTAAAGTTCTCATATTTACCTACATTTTGATACCAGGCTCATCTTCCAGCCATGATTTCTAGCTAAATAAATCTGTTTTCCACCACTTTGTTCTGTTAATTTCTGGTCCTGTCCCTCTCAGGTGGGTAAAGGTTACGGCAGCCACGACAGCACCAAGCTCATCTCCACCCGAATCCTGCAGGACTTCGGCGACTGGGTGGTGTTCGACAGCATCATCGAGGCCTCGGCAGTCCAGGCCAACCCCTTCGTGCTTCGCTACCTCCACGACTTCCGCTTTGCCTTCAAGGACGGCGGCTTTGTCTACTTCCTGTTCTCGCGGACGCTCGGCGTGCAGGACACCAAGAACTTCACCTTCATCTCCAGGATGTGCGAGGACGACCAGGGCTACTACTCGTACACCGAGCTGCAGCTCAACTGCAGCGCCGCCAACAAGTACAACAAAGCTCAGGTGAAGACGAGCGTCGACCGTCAGCACTTTCATAGCAGGAAAACACATTTTACGTCTGGATGAGTTTGTCTTTTTGAGAACCTGACCCCAGGAAACCTTTATAAATTGGATTTTAAATGCTCCTGAACTTGAAATAGCTTCAATTTATGGGGTCTTTGCTTCCACTGTACCTCGGTTAAAAATATGTTTTTAGCAGAAACATCTGAGATTCAGCATTTTCAGCTCTTTTTCGTCTTGCAGGCTGCTTATGTAGCGACACCAGGAGAAGTTCTGGCTCAGAGTATGACCAGTTCGGGCCAGTATGGACGAGTTTCAGCCTCTGACAAGGTTCTGTTTGTCACCTTCACGTCTGATGAAGATCCGTCTACTTCAGCCATGTGTAGGTGTCGTCTGAATGCAGCCAGATGTCTCACGTTGGAGTTTTTTTTTCTCTGTTTGTTGGCAGAATGTCTAAGAACTTGTCAAAACACATCAATGAAATTTGGCAGAAAGTTTCCCCGCTGCTTGTTCTCAGCTGCCGTTTCCGAGGTGAAACAGCAGCCGAGCAAACAAAGACTCCTCGAGGGTTTTTATAGGAGCTTTTATATTGTTATCTTTATCAGCAGAAGGGAGTTAAGGATCAAAGTGGCTTCTTGGCCTCAAACCTCAGCTTTAGTGCTCAGGAGAAACCGAAATTTGAACAGTCCCAAAACAGAAGAGATGGTTTTCTCAGCTGTGCAGAAATATTCCTGGCAAATCTGTCAAAATTGGTGAAAAACATCTGGATCTTCACAACTCCTATCGTAGATTTGATCCAGATATCAGAGTCCAGCTTATTTTTAACCACAGTCATTGGTCTCCAAGTGCAACCTGACTTGGATTCGTACGTGGAGATTTAGTTTGAACATTGGGCCAAAAACATTACATGGAAATTTGGGGTTATAAGCACTCAATTTCTTGCAGTTTAGTCAGCTTTTTTGCACCAATGTGTGTATTTGTGCATCTGTTTGTGTGGAACTTAAAAATAAAATAAGTAATAATAATGCTCAGATTCCTCTATAAGTAGAAGACTGAAAAAAACACTAATATTGCACAGATTCAATCAATTTTTCCCAGATTCTGTTGATATTTTGCTGTTTCTTCCATAAAAACATATGATATTAAAAATAAAGATATTGCAAATATTCTTGCATATAATATAACAAAAATTCTATTGTATTGTAGATATTGGAGTCTTTTAAATGCAGAAAACATTCACAAGCACAGGTTTGGATACCTTACAGCTAATAAATGTAAATATGATGGACTATAATGGCATGAAACTCAGGTCAAATGGGAATTTTTTTCAGATTTGGTTGATTTAATTTGGAAAATCCCAAATAAAAAGATGTCAGCTGCAGAATCAGGTTATTTAGAACTTTATTAATTAAGTTTATTCTCTCTAGTGCACTGCAGCATCTCTTCTGTTGGTCTAATTTAAGGGTCAGGTCATCCAAATGGCCATTTAATTACTATTTTATAACAAAATTAGGGTCACTGACACACTTTTGAACATATATAAGTTGAGTAGATGTGCACATGAACAGGACTGGGCAGGTTTTAGGTTCTGAAAGTAAGCAATTTATTTCAACTACTTATGTTCTACGTCGTCATGGCTACAGAAATGCATGTTTTATTCCATTAATAATCCCTGATATTCACAAGGTTTACATCGTCACCAAAAATCAGCTGTAAAGACTGTAATTAATGAGGAGTTTATGTGTTTTTTTAGATGTTTTGTTTGTTCTTTCATGCTGAACAGTGGGTGTTTGTGTGTTTGCAGGTATGTTCCCTCTGCAATTCATTAATAATCGTCTGGTGGAGATAATCGGAGCCTGTTACAGTCACCATGGCAATATCAACGACAAGGCCGCCGTCTACTCGCCGTACTCGTCCAAGTCTGAGGAGCTGTGCAGCGAAAAACCGGTGAGAACATCGACAGAAAAATCTGAGTTATTCCACCTCAAGTTCACCAGATTTCAAACAAAGTTCATGTCTTTTCTGTGCATATCTGTGTGTAAGGTTTTTGGTTAAAGATATTTATGAGTTAAAAATCCTTAAAGAAGGTGGGTCATGTCCATTTTTGGATCATTGATATTTATCTGGTCTTCAATGGTACAACAAAACAGTAAGTCAACAATATGAGACAAAAGAGTCAGAATTATGCAATAAACGTCCAAAGTTGAAACAGATAAGGAGAATTTTGACCAAAAGATGAATTTAAAAAACCACAGAGACAAAAAACAACTACAAAAAGATGGAAAACAGCCAGTTATCCACAAAGAGACTAAAACCAACCACAAACAAACCAAAGCAACCAAAATGATGCATAATGACCACAAAGAGACACAAAACAACCACTAAGAAACACAAAACTACAAAGAGACTTAAAATGACCATAAAGACACAAAATGACCACGGAGGCCCAAAACAACCACAACGAGAGAAAACGACCAAAAAAAAAAAAAATGGCAGAAACAACAAAAGAATGTCCACAAAGAGCAAAACAACAACAGAAATACACAAAACAACCACATGTTAACAACAAACACACACGAAATGATCACAAAGAGGCCTAAAACAACCTCAAAGAAATTATGTGTCTTTGTGGTTATTTTGTTTTGTGTCTCTGGTTGATTTTTTTTTAAATCCCTGTGGCTATTTTGTGTCTCTTTGTGGTTGTTTTTGGTCTGTTTGTGGTTGTTTTTTGTCTCTTTGTGGTTGTTTTTCGTGTCTTTGTGGTTGTTTTTTGTCTCTTTGTGGTTGTTTTTCATCCCTTTGTGGTTGTTTTTGTCTCTTTGTGGTTGTTTTGTGTCTCTGGTTGTTTTTTAATCTCTGTGGTTGTTTTTTGTCTCTTTGTGCTTGTTTTGTGTCTCTTTGTGGTTGTTTTTGGGTTCTTCGTGAACATTCTGAATTTGATTGTTTATTTCTATCTTTGTAGTTATTTTGTGTGTCTTTATGATAGTTTTCATTCATTTTTTGGTCAACATTTTAGATTTTCTATCATGACTCTTGACGTTTATCTCATAATTCGGACTTTCTTGTCTTATATTGTTGACTTACTGTTTTGTTTGTACCATTGAAGACAATGCAACATGTACATACCAATGAACTTGTAAAATTTCAGGACTCCAGCTACATTATTTCTCAAGTTATGACTTTTCAAACATTGATCCACTGACTGGTGCCAAGAAAACGATCTATAAATCGACATGACCCCACCTTCTTTCAGAAGTTTTAACTGTGACCCCAGAGTTTTCAAATGATCGACTCGATCAATATTCACTACTCTAAGTCAAGATGATCAGTGATTCTGTATTACCATGAATGTTTTTCTCCTTCAGAAGGACATGGCCCTCAAGTACAAGTGTGGAGCCGAGTTCCTGCCGTCACCGCTGGCCAGTAAGGCCGAGTTCGCCTTAACAGTGGAGCCCTCATTGGTCCGGAAGGGTCACATGACCGCCGTGGCGGTGGCGGTGGAAATGGAACACGCTGTGGCGTTTCTGGGCACCGCAACTGGAGAGGTAACGGAGCTTCCTTCCTCCAGAAAGTCCGTTTTTGTGAATTTTCTCTTTAGGTTGTTAAAGATTTAAACACTGTAGTGAACAGACAAGTATTTTCATCAACAAAAGGTTTATAAAGACGCTTTTAGCATCTTATTTTCTACTTTTAGTCGCCATCTGCGCAGAATTCAGCTTCCAAAATCATTAATTCATTCATTTGCTGGTTGATTTTATCTCAAATATGACAACATAAAACACAACTTAAGCCATTTCCTCATCTCTCTGCTCACAAGTAGCTTTATAAAGTACTTACTCATGCAACTGTATTTCCACTTTACGCTACTTTATGCTCCACAAGGCAGTTATTTAGGTTTTTATTGTTTCTGATTTATTTAATAATGTGCGTTGCTTTGCATATACACTCTGACAGGATGATTGTTAAAGGCTGAAATGAGAGTAGAGAGGATTTTGCTGATTTTTGGGGCAAAAACTACAAGCTAGCAGTTTGTGAAATGATTTTTAATTCATTTGTATTTATTCAAACTTGTTTTAAACTAAAAGGACTTTTGAGATTGAAACTTCTTTTGAGCGAAACCGGGAATGGAAGGCACAAAATTATGAAGCTGCAAAAAGATATATTGAATATAGCTTAATAGGTGTGAATATGTGCATATTAACACACCATTAACTGCAAAAACATAATGTACAATAAACAAGAATTATGCCACTCTGCTTTTTTAATGTGTTGTATTTTGAGTATTTGTTTACTTCACATGTATTTTGACGTTAATACGTTTGTTTTTTTGCATGAATTTTTGCATGAATTAATGACTTGTACTTGTGTTTGAATATTTCTTGAGACAGCAGGTGTAAAAAAAAAAACATGTTTTTAACATATTTTAGCTTCATTCTAGATCCCAAAACAACAGCATATATCGTTTCATTTGTCCCCTTTTACCTCTGCAGAAACACTGCCTGCAGTTCAACTGAAAACTCTAAATTTGACTGTTGTCGGCCATGGTTTAGTAGCTGCACAGAGAACAAAGAATTTTTATGTTTTTGCGGAATTTAATTACTACAACTGGTTTATTTTTGGCAGATTTTAGTGATTCTGATTAAACGACAGGGTTTTAAGCTTATTTTGATCATTTTTCTTACACATGATGCGTTCAAGGACAGTCAAAAAGTAGGAAAACTGACGATTATTTCTGTAAATGATACAATTTTGGCGATTTTACTTTTTAAAGACAACACAACTTTGGCGTTCAGGTGTTTGATGCAGCTTTATTGTTCCTGCAGGTGCTGAAGGTTCACCTGTCGGCCCATCCGGAGGTCTACGGCCGAGCGCCGGGCGAAGTCACCGGAGACAAGGTCAACAAGAACCTGCTGTTCGACGCCGACCACCAACATTTGTACATCACCACCGAGAAAAAGGTCAGAAAGCGCCGCGACTCCGGCTGATTGATTATTCTTTTTGACTAAATCCATTTCTGTTGCGCTCCATCCATCCGTCGCCTCGGAGAAGGTCAGGGACTCTGTCAGGTGCTTACTCCTTCTTCGTCTTCATTTCATCCATCAGGCCGACGAGCCTTTCATTTATGCTGCGCGTCTTATTTGATCATTTATTCCAACACCGACGCATCCGTCTGCATTACCACACAGGAGTCAGCCATTGATTTACACGCCGCCTTTGTTTTCCACTCGGCTTTTTCCCCTCATCCGTCTCTCTTTCCCTTTTGTCCTTTCATCTCTCGGTCGCCATCACTCTCGGCGAGGTGGAATAGATGTTTATTGATTCAGAAATGAATTAATTAGAAAGCACTTCAAGGGGGCAATTTACTTTGAAGTCAAGTGACGATACTCGAGCTTGTTCCATCTGCTCATTTAAATTTATTAAGCCACGCTCGTCTTCTTGTCGGAGAGGAGAATTATTTCCGCAGCTGGTTTGGTGTTGGAGTTTCTACTACAGAAGTGTCAATACAGGGATTTCCCATTAACAGATTAACAGAGAGAGTGGAGCAGAAGAAGGGTTTATTTATGTTTCATGTCAGCATCTAAGTCCAACCAGCTGATGTAAAACCACGAAACACATGTTTAGTGTTTTAAAATATTGTTCCTGACGACAGTTTTACCATCAGGAAGCTATGGTTCTGTGCCGTGAAAAAATACTTTTTTACAGCAAAAAAATATTTGCCCCCTTCTCAAATTCTTTTTTTTTTTTTGCATATTTTCCCCACTTTAATGTTTAAGATCATCAAGCAAATGTAAATATCAGACAAAGATAACCCAAGTAAACACAAAATGCAGTTTTTAAATGATGATTTTATTTATTAAGGAAAAAGCCTATTCAAAACTGTGCAAATATTCAAAAAAATAAGAATTCGAGAAGGGGGTAAATACTTTTTCATGGCACTGTATGATCTGTAATATAATACATATAAATGTAAGGTAAAGGTGCTGCATGACAGTTTATTTCTGGTGAATTTTGAACTGAAACATGAGTGATTTTGGTTAAAAATCATGATTTGCTTGTGGTGAATTTGTCTCTAAAACATTCTCTAAACATCAAACAGATATTAATGTCAGTCAGTGTGATTTACACTTTCAGATGATATTAATATTTCAAGTAAATGTCCATGAAATTGTAGAAAAACAAGAATTCAGAAATTCATCATAATTTAAGTTTTCTTATACTGCAAGGAATTGTCTTGGGGGGAAAAAGTACAGTGTAGCTGTTAATAGTTGAGAAAATGTCTAAACTAATCAATAGCTGTTAATTCCACGTGATATTTACACGCAAAAGAATAATTTGTCTGAATACAGTTAGAAAAACTGTTAAGAAAAAGTTAAAAATGTAAAATATGTCCAAGGAATACAGGAATTAATAGTAAATTTTAGTGTTTCTCTGAGCAGAATCTAAACACTTCTCTCTAATTTCTATTTAATTAATGACAAAGTTATACAAATTTTTAGGAAATTCCTGAGATAAGCTGAATAGAAATATAAAAATGTCGTTTAAAGATTCAATATATAATATTTGCAGATAAAAGAAAAAATAAACAGATATTTTACTCAGTAATCCTTTTTGCTTTGGGTGTTACCAGAAATTAAATTAAATCTCTATTTTAGAGAATAATAAACCAAACAGGTTCATAACAGGAGCTGCTACAGGCTAATTGAGCTCATTGTAATGCTTGAAAGGTAAACAGATATTGACTAAAATCAGGGTCAGCACATTTAATGAGCTTCAGTTTAGTTTTTCGATTTATTATATTAGTTAAGGCTGAACGATACTCAAAAAGAATCATTCTGCAATTGAGATATGAGCAAGGATGGAAGTGGGAAAGGTAAAAAAAAAGCTTATTTTCCACAGAAATCTCTGCTCCTCACCTGCCTGAAACATCTCGTTTTAAGTACAGACTTTTCTTCTGTTACTTAATGACGTCACAGTGTAACTCATTTGCATATCACATGACTTGAAGCTCATAGTTTTGCCTTCAAATTAAAAGTGAGCCTTTTTCTCCTTCAATACAGCTGCTTCTGCTGGAGCTACATCCTTTTATTTTGACATCTTTGCTTAATTTATGCATCGAACTTTATCTGCCTTTGGTCGGACCAGCTGACCAATCAGAGCAGCCTGAACTTTTCAGGAGGCGGGTCTTAATGAGACAACAGCTAAAACTGACCATTCTAGACACATGAGAAGCTTCAAATAATGTGTTTCTGAACATTTAAGCATGTAAACATATGCTAGAAGATGCCACAAAGTCAATTAGAAACCTGCAAATGTGCCAGATGTGGGCTCTTTAAAATACATGACGAAGAATCAGCTCTCAAAAGTCGGCGGCAGGTAATCTTAGCTGTAGATTTTATTGGAATGGGATGTCAGTGCTGGTCAGTGCAGGAAGGATAATGTAATGTAATGAGAAATAAACCCAGGCGGAGAGCGGCTTTAGCTGCACTCTAAGCAGAATACTAATGTTAGACTCCTTTGCAGCATCTGTTTCATATTGATGTGTAGATTTCTCTTTAAGCTGCTGCATGTTTTTCACAACAAGAGCTCCGTAACGTCGTTTTTCTGCAGATCACCAAAGTTCCGGTCCAGGCCTGCCACCTGAAGACCGACTGCCACTCCTGCGTTAACATGAAGGATCCCTACTGTGGATGGTGTGTCCTGGAGGGAAGGTGAGGCACTTAGCAAGCTAGCATGGTGGTGCTATGTAGCTAGTTCTGCAAAGAGGAGCTGCTACAGGATAATTCAGTACTAGTTCTTTAATTAAATTATGTACAGTGTTGAGAGCAAATGCCAGAAGATAGAAAGCAGTTATAACTGACTGCTGCAAGTTCACATTGTTTTTAGCGATGTTAGCAGATAGCTCAGCTGCTAAAGCTAGCTTAACGTGTGAAACTTGTGAAAAACAACTCAAAACTTGTCCAAAATAACTTGAAACTTGTCCAAAGTCATATAAAATTGTCCGAGTTGAGTAAAAATCTGTCTGAAGTACCAAAAAATGTCCAAAATGACTTTAAATTAGCTAAAAAATTGCTAAAAATGACTAAAATTTTGTTCAATATGAGATGTTTTTTGAGTCTCTACGGACAATTTGAGTCATTTTGGACAATTTTTGGTCCAGTTTTAAGTCTCTGCTCATCATCAGTAGAAAGATGTTTCTCCATGCTGAATGTATCTCCAACAACTTGCTCCTCTGTTCACTGTTTCTGAGCCACGCTGCATTTATTATATTCATCCATTATGTTTGATTTAGTGTCTTGGTGTAAACACTGCCTGCAGTTGAGTCTAATAATCTCTGAATTTTTGTCATGTGACTGTTGGTCACAGCTGAGTAATAGCTTTAGCTAACTAATAGCTTTACAGTTGTGTTAAAGAGTGCAATTTTTAGTTTTTTACAGAATAATTGTAGCAAATGAAAATTTTTTAAATGAAAAAAATGATCTTGACAAAATGTCATGATTTTAAGCTTAGATTTGGGTCTCTTGACGTCTCCTCTACGCTCTGTAAACAAAGGACACAATTCACTAATGGTGTTATGGATGCGTTGAGGGGTGCCAATTGTTTTGCTTTTTATAGAATTTGATTAGCGCAAAATGTTTGTTTTGTGCAAATTTTTAAATGAGAATGTAGAATGAAGTGATTTTGATTAAATGTCATGATTTTAAGCATAGATTTGGGTCTCTTGACATCTCTTCTATGCTTTTTGTCATGTGACTGTTGGTCACAACTGAGTCACTATTATCTGTACAATTCCCACAAGAACTGCACAATATTTAGTTTTTTACAGAATTTGATTTGTGCAAACTGTTTGTTTTTTGTAATTTTTTATATGCAACATATAGAATGACAGGATTTACATTAAATGTCGTGATTTTAAACTTAGATTTGGATATCTTGTTGTCTCTATACTCTTAGTAAACACTGCCTGCAGTTAAGCTGAAAAGTCTGTAAATTTTTGTCATGTCTCTGTTGGTCACATCTGAGTCACTAATGGTGTCATGGTTTCGTGGAAACGTGCAGAATTTTTTATTTTTGACAGAGTCAGTTTCTTGTGATCAGATTATTTTTGGTGAATTTTTAAATGAATCCTGTAGAATAAAGTGATCATTTTATTTGTTTTTTTCTCTTTTGATCAAGCAACACTCAACAGATGAGTAGTTTAAGGACAGCTGAAAAGTTGAAAATCCAAAGATTCTCACTGATTAATGGTGTCATTTTGGTGATTTTTAAAATTTAAATGCAGCATGCCTTTAACCTTAGCCGTGTGACTTTGTGGAGTGATCGGATTTTAGGGCTTAAAAAGCTTGTGAACATAAAAAAAAAAATAAATAATGGATCCTTCTAAGTAACCAAAAAGCTAAAAAGACAGACAGGGAAATGTAATATGAGACCGGAGCTGCCAGTCAACTCAGCCGTCTCATTTGTGTATTTTAATTATACAAAGCTAACACTATCTCCATCGCTTTCAAAGTTATTTAATAAAATTCATGTGAGGAAAACTCTGTTTTCACTTTTTCATCCGGTGGAACTTCTCTAAATATTTAATCTGAGGCTGAATCTGGAGTAAACTTTGATATTTTCTCTCTCAGGTGTACGAGGAAGCAGGACTGCAGCCGTTCGCTGGAGGACAACACCTGGCTGTGGTCGCCCAACCAGCAGTGTGTCCAGATCCAGGCCTTCAGCCCTCCCAACCTGAGCTGCAGAAAGACCCAGCAGGTAGGAGGGTCCTCCCTCAGCTGGGTTCACTTCCTGCTGAGCTCTGCTTAGTTTAAACCACCCACACCTGAAACACAGCTCCGGCGTTTTGTGCGTCTGCACTACAAAAACTCTAAATCTTACCAAGTCTATTTGTCTTATTTTTAGTCAAAATGTTTCATCCCACTTCATTTAAGATAAATTCACTGAACAAGAGACATTTCAGCAGATGGAGGGACTTGTTTTAAGACAATGCATCTTAAATATCTTGTTAAGCCAAACAATCTTGAAATTATCCTATTTTGAGTTTAATTTTACAAGAAAACTCAAAATAAGTTTAACCCTCGTGTCGTGCTGCGGGTCAAAGTTAATCCGTTTTAAAGTTTGAAAATGTGCAAAGAAAAAATACTTTCACAGTGAAACTTCTGATGTCCACATTTTCAACATTTTTGGGAAATCTGTGAACATTTTTTGGTGGGAAAAAAATGTTAAAAAAGTTTCTTAAGCACATTCACATAAAAATCTCATGATTTTTATGTGAACGTTCTTAAAGAAAATATTAGAAGTTTGACTGATATATATGGAATCACTTTAGATATTTTTAGGATTTTTTTGGAAGATTTTTAGTCATTTTTTGAAAATATTTACAAGAATTTTCTTGTCAATACAATCACCCAAAATCCAGCGAATTTCTCTGGATTTTGGTTGATTTTTATGTGAATATTCTTAAGAAACATTTTTAACATTTCTTTTTTCCACAAAAAAAATGTTCAAAGATTTCCCAGAAATGTTGAAAATGTGGACATCAGAAGTTTCACTGTGAAATTTTTTTCTCTTTTTTCCACATTTTCAAACTTTAAAACGGGTTAATTTGACCCGCAGAACGACACGAGAGTTAAGGATGTTTCAAAAGCTTTTTAGTGAAGGATGAGGATCCATCATAGGTGAAATTATATACTGTTTAATTTCAAATCTGCTGTGGTGGTGTACAGAGCCCAAATGCTGAAAACTGTGTCAAAGTCTAAATATTTATGGACCTGACTGTGTGTATATATATATATATATATATATATATATATATATATATATATATATATATATATATATATATATATATATATATATATATATATATATATATATATATAGTCTGTTTACTTCGTCATCATGCTGCCAACCTCCAGACATCACACCTAAACCTGGAGTCCAAACCCAACTGGTGTATTTGTGGATCTTCCCCCAAGAAAACTGTGAATTTCTACACACTACATGTAGTTTGTATATTCATCTGGTTACTTCAGGCTGTTTTTCACTCAAAGTGGATGAAAATTTCACGTCAGTTGAGATCTATAAAGTTTCAAGTCCTCTTAAAGTCAAACGTCGACCTTCAGGGTAACCGAAAAAGTTTCTGTGATCAGTTTAAACATCCGTCTGCCTCTGAAAAGCAGAATAAAACTCTTCTAATCCAATAATATATGTGAGATACAAACGATCCCAGCCTGCAGCGTTAAAATAAAACTGAGTTAAACTAATTTATGTAACACTAAGATTCTGAATCAGAACGCTGCGGCAGCCATTTTACAGGGCGGACAGGAAGAAGCTGCTGCAGATCTGAACCTGACTGATCAACTGTCTGCATTAATGAGGAACTGATCAAAGAGCTGCCAGAAAGACTCTCCGTCCTCTATCACGTCCACGACTTCCACTCAGGCTCTCCCACTTTACCCGTTTTATCCATCAGCCGAGCTAAATAAGACCGTTCTCATTACGTGGTTCGACTGGAACTGTTGCTTTAAAAGAGATTCCACAGCCAGAAGTCTGAATAAATCGGAACCGACGGCGGCTCTGAGGACAGGAATGTGTATGTAGATTCAGTGATTGTTGATTTTAGCAACGCAGTCGTCCTCATTAGACGTGACGAGGCGGCAAAACAACATTATGGCTGCGTGAGGATGCAATCAGGTCAGGTTATAATAAACAATATGCAAATTTATCCTTTTATTAAAGTGTGACTGTAAAGGAAGAAAAAGTTTTCTGTTTGGTTGAACCTGCTGAACTCTGAGCAGTTTCTGGGCGTTTTTTTCGCATTTTTACTCGCTGCCGCTGTCATTTTTCACTGCAATTTTAATTCTTACACCTCTATGGAAACAGGACAAAGGAGAAAATAGAAAATAAAGAAAGCAGAAAGGAGTTTAGAGAGCTGTTGTGGCCAACTGGTGCAAGCTCATGCCCTTCTTTAGCATTGTTAGCAGTTAGCTGATAAGCTGCTATCTTGGGCTAGATACAGTAGTTAGCCCAAACCTTTAGCACAACCTTTAACCCACATTTTTACTCACTGTGGTGTAATTTTCCGCTGCATTATTATTTCTTGCACCTCCGTGGAAACAGAACAAGGTAGAAAGGACTTCTGTTTTTGACTGACTTGTGCCAGTTAATATCGTTTTTAGCAATGTTAGCAGTTATCTCCCCAGCTACTATCTTGGGCTAGTTAGAGCAGTTAGCACAAACCTTTAGCACATGTGCTTTTAACACGTTTTTTTTTTTTTCACTGTCAACTCATTTTTCACCACAGTATGAAGTCTTGCCCCTCTATGGAAACAGAACTAAGTAGAAAAGAGTTCTGTTGTGACCAACTGGTGCCAATTAATGTCCATTTTTAGCAATGTTAGCAGTTAGCTCCCAAGCTATTGTCTTGGGCTAGCTACAGCAGTTAGTCCAAACCTTTAGCTCATGTGCATTTAACCTACATTTTTTATTCACTGTGGGCTAATTTTTCACTGCGTTATTTCTTGCACCGCTATGGAAACAGAACAAAGTAGAAAGGAGTTCTGTTGTGACAGACCGGTGCTAATTATTATCTCATTTTTGCATAATTAGCAGTTAGCTCAAACCTTTAGCTCATGTGCATTTAACCTTGAAGGTAGTGCCTTTGTTTCTATCTAATTTCAAGGTTTTGCATTGTGGTGGGGCGATGTGTTTTAACCCTCTGAACCCCAAATAGTTGCTTTTTTGCTCCTGGAACATTTTTTTTCATTGTCGACTCATTTTTCACTACAATATAAAGTCCTGCACTTCTATGGAAACAGAACAAGGTAGAAAGGAGTTCTGTTGTGACCGACTGGTGTCAGTTAATGTCCTTTTTTAGCAATGTTAGCAGTTAGCCCAAACCTTTAGCTCATGTGCATTTAACCCACATTTTTCCTCACTCTGGGCTCATTTGTCACTGCATTATTATTTCCTGCACCTCTTTGGAAACGGAACAAAGTAGAACACAGAAAGGAGTTCAAAGAGCTCATGTCCAATTTAGCATTGTTAGCAGTTAGCCCAAACCTTTAGCATGTGTGCATTTAACCCACATTTTTCCTCACTGTCAGCTTGTATGAATTGCACATATTTTGCATTAAAGTCCTAAAGGTAGCGCCTTCATTTTTATCTAATTTTAAAGTTTTATCTTGAGTGGGGCGCTGTGTTTTAACCCTCTGAACTAAGTTCAAGTGCAAATTCATGTCCTTTATAGCAATTAGCAACTAACATGAATGGTGACTCTACATACGATAGATATTTTACTTTCTGCATTTTTAATTTGCCTCCTCTCTGCTCTGTGTAAACACTGCCTGCAGTTCACCCAAAAAAATCCTGAATTATTGCCAGGCTACTGTTGGTAGCAGATGTGTCAGTCATAGTTTTTCATTTGCAGAGATAGCCACAAAATTTTTAGTTTTTTTTTACATAATCAGATTAAAGCAAATGGTTTATTTTTGACTTTTTAAAAAAAATCAGACATTTAAATTGGTTTTAATGAAATGTTGCAGTTTTAAGGTCAGATTTCCTTCAGTTTTCCGACAGAAAATGGTGTAATTTTAATGATTTTTTAAAAAAGAATTTTTAAAGCATTACTTTCAAGTCTAGCTAGTTCTGTTGAAGCAAAGTATAAAGTTAGACATTGTCCTTGAGAAAATCTTCAGGTCAAACAGCATTTAAAAAGCACTATATTCCAAAACTGTGGCAAATGTTTTGTTTTTTATTGTTTGTGGTCCATAAAAATCCAATTTACAACATTGACACAAAGTTTGATTTAACTTGACGTTACTAATGGGAAATGGGAAAACCATCATAAAATAAGTTCTCTGAAATCCAGCAGTTAAAGGACTAATGAACAACAAACACGAGTAGTAAACGGTGATGTTGCTCTTTAACGCTGCCCCCTAGTGGCCATAAAGTTATCACATGCCTACAGTAAAGTCCAATTCACAACTTTTAAATACAGTTCACGGTTAAAGTCTCTCAGTTTTGGCTCAGCTACACAGTCTGATGATTTTCTTTCACTTAGTTTTCAGGCTGAATGTTTAATATGAGTGCTGCGCTGCGAAGCACAAACGTACACAATTATTGATTCTGTTTATATTCGTCTGGCTTGTCGTGTTGAGTATGTTTGGGAGGGAAAGTAATTGCCGCCTTGATTGTGTTCACTGGAGACATTTGTTCCAATCAGGGAAGTGTGACGTCTTTATACTGCAAACGAGTCGCAGGCTGGATGTAGAACAACAGGAAAAATAAGCGAGGATGTTGGTTTTAGTTCATACATAGAACACTTGAAAGGTTAAATTACTTTTTTTATGTCATGTTTACAGTTTGCACCATGAGACCCTCAGTAGTAAACAAATGATGTAATCTACAGTAATATTTAGTAGGTTTACATTTATTATGCATATAAATGTCTGTAGTATTTATCATTTACATTAAATTTAAAGTTATTTAAAGAAACAAGAGAGGGGATAGCTCTATAACAGTCAATATTAAGTGTCAGTTTCTTTCTGTTTTTAGTTTCTGTCACATTTTTCTTCATTTTTCACAACAGTCTAAAGTCCTGCACCTCTATTGAAGCAGAGCAACCATGACTAGAAGTAGAAACAACTCAGAAATATCTTCTGTGCAGAATGGTGCAGTTATAAATCCATAAATCACAAAGAAGAAAAACGATAGCTCTACAAACCAGGCGTTTTTCTTTCTACTCTGTTCATCGTCTGTAGAAAGATGTTTCACCATGCTGAATGTATCTCCAACAACTCCTCCTCTGTTCACTGTTTCTGAGCCATGCTGCATTTATTTTATTCATCCAGTAGGTTGGTTTTTCCTCCCAGTTGCTTTAATTTGTTTTAATACTTGTTTCTTGTCCACTCTGTAGATACACTGCCTGCAGTTCAACCAATTATTTTACTTACTTAGTTTGTTTTTTTGTGCATAATTTTTTTAGTTTTTTACAGAATCTGGTGCAAACTAATTATTTTTTGGTAGTTTTTTGGATGACACATGTAGAATGAAGTAAAGTTTTAGGAAATATCACAATTTTAAGCTCAGATTTGGTTCATTTTCCCGACATAAGTGCACATGAAATGCGACTAAGACTGTTGAAAGTTGAAAAAATCTGTATATTATGTTCTATTTATACAGTTTCTAGCAGATCAATTGTGTATTTTTAAAAAGATAGCATTAATTTCAAAGTTGGTGGCAGGTTTTGTGGTTCAGATGTTTAACAGAGTTGATGCATTCTGGTTGTTTCTGCTAAGAAAGGGGGACAATACTTTATATAAATAGTAGGAAACCTGCTTTTACCGTCCAGAAATACCTTAAAATAAGAGATCTGGCTGTTTTTTTCTTCTAAATGTTAAGTCTTTAAATCACTTTTGCAGTTTCGAGTCTATATCTCTGCCTTTTTCTGGTATAAATCATTCTGTTCTTCAGATAGAGATGCTGAACTTTGTGAAAAACAGTATTCAGTCTTTAATTTAGATGTGATTACCTGTGAATCCTGTGAGATGATGTTAGTTTTTTTTTCTGGTGAGAAAAGCCAAAAACTCTGTAAGTTTGACCCTCAGAACAAACAGCAGTGAATCTGTTGCATCCTAATTAGGGGGTTTGGAACCTTCGTCTCCGTTTCAGCCTCTAGTTTGTTATTTTAATCTGATAAGGTTATTGGATTTTAGCTTTAAAAGGATAAAAAAAAAGACTCTTCCTCCTGCAGATTTACATAGTTAAAAGGAAGAGAAAGTCTCAGGTGGATTCATTCGGCGGCCCGAGAGCTAGCTGAGATCAAAAAGTTTGAAATTAAAACTTGAGCAGCAGAATTAAAGCGGTTGAGGTCAGCGAGGAGTAATGAGGAGCTGATGTTTGAGCAGCACAGTGAATAGTAATTATTACTGCAGCACACGCTCAGACAAATCCACTATTTATCAAGGTCACACTGAAAATCTGACTGATTCTCCAAAACTAACACTCATAAATCTCAGCTTCTTTATTAAAACTTAAGATGTATTGCCAAACTACATGAACAGAGACACAAATTTGATGTTTTTTATGCAGGAAAACAACAGAAACAAAACATAGAATCAAAATGTTTCTTCTCTTGAAGCATCCATATACTCTGACACCTGAATTTTTCTCATTGCTGATTAATTGATTGGTTGTTTGGTTGATAAAATGTCAAAAAATGACCCCAAAAAAGGTTGATTTTTGCCAAAGTCCAAGATGACAAATGTCTTGTTTTGTCCACGACTCAAATATATTCAGTTTATTGTCATTGAGGAGCAAAAAATCTGAAAATATTCACAGTTAAGACAGTAGAATTAGAGAATATTGACTAGTTGCAGATGAGTTAATTGATTAATCGAATATTAAATCACAAAAAATACAACATTCATCAGAGGTAGAAACTGTAAAAACTGAAAAAAAATCTAGAAATTTTCAACTGTCCAACAGTCCTTGAACTACTCATCTGAGATGTGATGTTCAGCCATAAAAATTAACCAGATTTAAGCTGAAAAGTGTGATATTCCATCAAATTTGCCTATCAAATTGGCTAGTGCATCAAACAAAATGAAATATTGCACATTAAAATTATATATTTTACACGTTCCAGCACTGTTCTCTGGTTTATAAAATTAAAAGATGGTTCAGATGTCGACTTTCCTGGTTTGACTCCACAACTGTAATTAAAAAAACGTCTATCCTCTGCAAGAGTTGTTTAGTCAATAAAATGTCAGAAAATAACAAAAAAAGTCAGATTTTCCCGAAGTCCAAGATGACAAATGTCTCTATAATATATTTAGTTTACTGTCATTGAGGAGGAAAGAAACTGAAAATATTCACAATTAAGAAAATGTAGACTAGATGCAATTAATTAGTTGATTAATCGAACATTAAATCACCAAAAATACATCATTCCTCAGAGACAGAAACTGTATAAACAGAAATAGTTGTCAAATTCTCAGTTTTCCAACAGTCTTTGAACTACTCATCTGTGATGCGATGATTAGCTGTAAAAATTCACCAAGTTTAAGACAAAAATCCTGATATTCTAGCAAATTCACCACAATATTGCACCAAAGAAATGAAATACTGCACATGAAAATGAAATACTACACGTTCCAGCACAGTTCTGTGGTTCATGAAAGCCGAAGATGCATCAGATGTGGTTCAAGAGTTTATTTTTCACATTTTCGTACAGTTTCTGTAGTAAAATATAAAGTAAAATGACTGTTTCACAATGTGCAATAACAATAGGACACAATAAAAAATACTCTAAAAACAAAAGATGGTCGAAAATAACGGTGAGGGGACAGATTGTAAAACTAGAGTGTCTGTTTTGGGGTTTTAATAAGAATGTTTTATTGCTGTACTCTATAAATGTTTACATCGTGCAGTTTGTGTTTGAGGTGAGCTGCTATGATTTCAATTTAGATGTGATTTTATTAAAAAAAAAAACAACATTTAGATTAAATTAATTTTGATAAAATATCACAATTTTAGACTGAGATTTGGCTAATTTTCCTGACTGAATGACACAATATAAACGAGTAGTTCAAGGACTACTGGAAGCTTCAAAATCTGCCAATTTTTTGTATTTTCCCTTTTCTGATTCTGACAAATCAGGTAATTTTGGCGATTTCTTAAATTTCGCATGACTTACGAGCCCAACGGGGAATCTTTCAGAGGTTTAACAGCGAAGCTGGATAATGTATAAAACTGATAATGTCTAAAACTGCTGCTCTGTTGGTTCATAAATTAACATTATTGGATAATTTATGAACATAGTCATTATTTTTTGTTTATTCCGTTACTTAAACACTCTTTCTGTCTCCAGCAGCTCGTCTGGTTTCTCTGCAGCCAGTCGAGGTGAAGAATAATGACTCCACATGTTTTTATTTTCCTTCCACCTGCAGGTCGACATCAGCATCCCGACTCTGCCCAGACTGAGGCCGACCGACAACATCCAGTGTGTCTTCGGTTCTTTTCGGACCGGAGGAGTCGTGACGGTGGACGACGGTCGGGTCGAGGTCACGTGTTCGCTGCCCGACCCGGTGCAGATCCCAGCGACGCCTGATCAGCAAGGTGAGTCCAGAAACAACCAGGTTTAGGAATATGTGGACTGCTGGTTCCCTGAGTTCTGTCTGACAGGCAGAATTTATAGCTTCTTCAGTCTCTGCCTTTGTGGATGTAAAAGATAACTTGTTCGAAGATGCGACTGTTGGTTTCTGGAGCTTTTTTTTTTTTTTTTTTTTATTATTCCATTGTTGGTTTTCTATTTTTAACTATTTCTTGCCTTCTTACCACCAAACCTATTGGCATAGAAGTCATATTATTGGTAAAAACTTTCATTCTCAGTTTAATATCAGAGAAACAGAACGATATTCACATTTAAGGAGCTGGAATCAGGAAATTTGGACTTTTTTAATTAAAAAAATACTCAAAATGGTTCATTGATTAGCAAAGTTTTGATGATTAATTTCATAGTTGAGAACAATCAGTGAATTAGTTGATTAATAAATCGCCAAAAAAAACCTTTTTTTTTTTAAATCAGAGACAGAAACTGTAAAAACATAAAAAATCAGTAGATGTTGAATTTTCCAGCGGTTCTTGAACTACTCATCTGTGATTTGCCGTTCAGTTGGGAAAATTGTCCAAATCTAAGCTTAAAATCCTGATTTTGATCAAAATTGCTTTATTTTACACGTCTCATTTTTAAAAATTCACCAAAAATAAGTTGTTTGCTTCAACCACATTTTGTATAAAACTAAAAATTCTGCACTTTATGGACAAAACGTGAAATTATTGTGGGGTCGACAGTCGCGTGACAAAAAATCTTGAGAATTTTTGGCTGGATTTGATTGAACTGCAGGCAGTGTTTACACCAAGAATGAGAAATCAAATTCTAAATCTAAGTAGTTCAAACTTCATAGCATGTACAGTCCGTGTAAACGTCTGTGGACACTTAGAAAAACGTTGTACATGTTGATTCCACGTCTATTTGGGTTTGTTTTTGTTTTTTGTTTTTTTCATTTTTTTGGGAGGAAAAATCCGGAAACAAGTTCAGGAGGTTCCTGCAGAAAACAGAAAACTGATCCACTGGTATTAGACTAAATAAGTTGCCTATAATAGTAAAAAATGCAGTAGTACCACATTAACTGGTGTTTAAATTTGCAAAATCACAAAATCTACTAATATTCGGCCAACAAATATCAATTAAATTCAACTTTTGCCTCTCTATGTAATCCTGCATATACATATTACTGAAAACAGTATTTGTTCTTTTAGACAAAAGTTCCTCACTGCAGGTTGAAAATGTCAGTTTTATTGTGTTTTTGTTAACCAGCGTCTCTCTTTGGGTTTGTTTTTTCAGATTATGTGTCGGTTCCAGTTCAGGTTCTGGTGAACAACGTGATCGAGGTAACGTCTGGAAAATATCACTTCTACAACTGTGCTGCTACAGTCAGGAAGAACCAGAACACACCGTAAGATACACAACAACAAACACACACGGATCAGGTACAACATTCTGACCACTGACAGGTGAAGAGAATAACACTGATCATGTCTCCATCGTAGCTCCTTTTAGTGGGTTGGACATATTAGGCAGCAAGTAACATTTTGTCCTCAAAGTTGATGTTAGAAGCAGGAAAAATGGGCAAAAGTAAGCATTTGAACCAGTTTGACAAGACGACTGGGTCAGAGCATCTCTAAACTGCAGCTCTTGTGGGGTGTTCCTGGTCTGCTGTGGTCAGGATCTATCAAAAGTGGTCCAAGGAAGGAACAGTGGTGAACCAGCAACAGGGTCATGTTCAGCCAAGACTCACTGATGCACTGTGGGGAGGAAGGCTGGCCAATGAGATCGATCCAACAGACCAGCTACTGTTGCTTAATGTGTCAAAAAGACAAGACGAACATAACTAGACGATCACAAATGACCAAAGAATAGAGAATGAACCTGACTAAAAGAGATGCAAAATCAACTAAAATAGATGTTAAACAGCTGCAAAGACACACAGAAAGACCAGGAAAAGATGCAACCCAATGATAAAAGATGCAAACTTAACACAAATGCAAGCAAAACGACCTGAAAGAGATGCAAGCTGATGAAAATAAGCTAAAAAAATCAACATAAATAGATGAAAAACTGCTGCAAAGACACCAAAAAATCTTAAAAAGGTGTAAACCAATGATAAAAAGATGCAAAATTAGCTCAAACGCATACAACATGACTGCAAAGACACACAAATATACTAGAAAAAGATGCAAAATCAGCATCTGTGGGAAGTGCTGGACCAACAAGTCCGATCCATGGAGGCTCCACATTGAAAGTTCCAAGATTTAAAGGATCTACTGCTGACATCTTAATGCCCAGCACACCTTCAGGGGTCCAGTGGAGTCCATTAGACGGGTCAGGGACCAACACAGTATCAGACAGGTGGTCATAGTGTTATACCTGCTTAGTGTATCCAGTAGAATGACATACAAACAGCTGGACTCACACCTGTTGTGCTGCAGGTGCATCTCCTGTGTGACCAGCCAGTGGGGATGTCAGTGGAACACCGAGAGTCACAGCTGCAGCGACAGCGACGACTCCGTTGGTGGAAATCACATCGTCAAACCTCAGCAGGTAGAAGGTTTAGGAAGCAATCTGTAGCCTTTTGTTCTCCGTCAGTCCGTATTTGATGTTTTGAAGGTTGATCGTGTGTTAAAGTGGTTTCTGGACTCTGTTTTTTTTGTGATTGAAGCCTGAAAGTTGTCCACAGTTCGAGTCTCCGGAGCCGCTGCTGATCCCGGTCGGCTTTGAGATTCCCATCAGCTTCCAGGGAAGAAACCTGGAAAACTACATGGTGAGAATCAGTCGGAGATCAATAACCAGACCAATCGATGGTTCCTGTCGCTGATTCTGTTCGTCTGCAGGGTCGGAGGTTTTCTATCGGCACCGAGCTGATGAAGACGACGGAGGAGGAAGTCACTCAGGAGTCCACGTCCAGGTTCAGATTCACAGGATATGAGGTCAGTTTGAACAGGAACACTGCAAAAACTCTAAATCTTACCAAGTCTGTTTGTCTTATTTTTAGTCAAAATGTCTCATCTCACTTGATTTAAGATAAATTCTCTTAACAAGAGACATTTCAGCAGATGGAGGGACTATTTTAAGACAATGCATCTTAAATATCTTGTGAAGTCAAACAATCTTGAAATTATCTGATTTTGAGATGAATTTTACAAGAAAACTCAAAATAAGTTTAACCCTCGTGTCGTCCTGCAGGTCAAATTGACCCGTTTTAAAGTTTGAAAATGTGGGGAAAAAATAGATTTCCACAGTGAAACTTCTGATGTCCACATTTTCAACATTTTTGGGAAATCTTTGAATTTTTTTTTGGTGGAAAAAAAGAAATGTTAAAAATGTTTCTTCAGAACATTCACATAAAAATCAACTAAAATCCAGCAAATTTTGCTGGATTTTGGTTGATTTTTATGTGAATGTTCTTAAAGAAAACATTAGAAGTTTTACTGATATATATGGAATCACTTTAGATATTTTTACTCATTTTTTGAAAATATTTACAAGAATTTTCTTTAAAAACTTTTTTTAAAAAATAAAACTTTTAAGGAAATCTTTTAAGGAATTATTGGAATTTTCTTCCTCAAGGTTTTGCCAATTTTCAGAAATTTGGGGGGGTTTTTTGCTGATTTTTTGGATTTATTTCAGACAAGTAAACAATATTTTTTGGTGCCTGTAAATGAAGACAACAGGAGGGTTAATACATCTCAAATTAGGAGGTTACATGAAAGCAAAAATCTATTTTTGAGTGAAAAACTGCTATTTTTTTTTAGCATGTCTGGCTTATTTTAAGACACCTAAGCTTGACAATCCTGGTAAAATAGAGCTTAAAATAAGTTTTCTCAGCTAATTTTAAGATCTCAGGATTCTAAATATCACATCTTATTTCAAGAAATCTTACCAAGACATTTTCACTTGTTCTATTGGCAGATTTTTTCACTTATTTCAAGGTAAAAATTCCCTGAAATAAGTTTTTTTTCTTGTTTTGAGAGGAGCATTTTTCCAGTGAAGTTCATATTTATAAGGAGTTTACAGTATTTTCAGCCCAAATCACAACAAATATTCTGCTTTTAAACTGGATTATCTGACTTAAATGCTCATTACTTTACAGACTTACTTTATTCTTGTTTACTGAAGTTACATATGTCCCTTTTATCAACAGTCTTTGTGTATACATACAACTATGACAGCATTATGTGCCAAAAGTTGACAAATTGTCAGTATTTAATCCGCAGTTTCTCACTTAAGAAATGATAAAATCATTCAGTAAAGTCATTACAGCCAAAGTTTTTAAAAGAAAAAGGGCTGTTTTACATTAGAATTGATAAATTAGTGTCTTTTGTAGGCTTATTACAGCAATGAAAAGACACGCAAAATACACACAAACACATTCACAACGACTGCAAAGACACACTAAAAGAGCTAAAATACAAATAGACCATCAGTAATTGCAAAATGACCAGAAAATGAATAAACCTGAGTAAAAAACATGAAAAATGAACAGAAATAGACACTCAATGACTCCAAAGGCACACAAAAATATAGAAAAAGGTGTAAACCAATGAAAAAAAGATGCAAAATGAACTCAAACACATGGAAAACAACTGGAAAGACACACAAAACGACCTGAAAGATATAAGCTGGTGAAAAAAAACATGTGAAATAAACACAAACACATGCAAACGACTGCAGAGTCACACAAGAAAGATACAAAATGAACACAAACGATCATAAATTACCACACGAGGGAATGAACCTGACTAAAAGAGATGCAACATGTATTAGAATAGATAAACAGCTGCAATGACACACAAGACCAGAAAAAGATGCAAAATTAACACAAAAATGCTAGAAAAAGATTCAAAATTAACACAAAGATGCACAAAAAGACTAGAAAGCGATGCAATCTGATGGAAAAAAAAAGATGCACACACAAGAGGACCTGAAAGAGATGCAAGCCGACAGATTAGTCACAAAGTGAACACAAATGATTGTAAAACAGCTACAAAGACACAAAAAGACCTGAAAAATGATTGATTTTGACTCAAACAGATGCAAAACTGACACAAACACGGACTGAACAACAGCAAAGAGACACAAAGGCATCAAGAAAACAACCACAAAAACTGAAAACACATTAGTTTGTGGTTATTTTCTGGTCTTTTATAAGCCGGAAACCTCACAAAAACAGCACGGCAAAATTACAACAACGTAGATGTTAAAAGAAGTTTAAAGGGGTTTTGTGAATCAGAGAATAAAAACGAAGGAATTCTAACAGTAAACCAGCTCTCAGTTGTGTTTCTGCTCAACAAAATAAACTCTTCTTTTACACTAGCTGTGTCCATCGAAGCCTCCAAACTTCCTCCTCTGAGCTCTCTGCTGTGTTTCGAAGCTACGATGGAATCAGGGAGTGAATCATTAATGATAATTAGACAATTAGTGCATCATTAGCGGCTAATTAGTGAGTAAATTAACACGATTGTGAGTCGGGAAAAGGCTGCAGGCTCGGCTCCGGTCTAATTTTATTTGTATGTAGCTGATTTTGAGATGTGTTTGGGTTGTGTCGAGCTCTCTAGCTGATTATTCACTGATAAAAGGCCGGCTGTGTGTGTGACAGTGCCCCCTGTTGGCCGACAAAACAACACAATTGTACTTCCCAAGTCTCCCTGAAATGATAGAAGATTAAAATGTGAGCAGGTTGGTGACTTTTTGGTTCTCAAAAAGATGTTAAACAGCTGCAAAACTGTACAAAAAGACCAAAAATACATGCAAGACAATGAAAAAGAGACGCAAAATGAACACAAACACATGCAACGCGTCTGCAAAGACACACAAAAAGACCTGAAAGAGATGCAAGCTGGTGAAAAAAGGGTAAAAAATCAACATAAACAGATGTTAAACAGCTGCAAAAACTCACAAGAAGACCAAAAATACATGTAAGGCAATGAAAAAGAGATACAAAATGCATGCGACACGTCCCTAACCCAAAGACACACAAAGACAAGAAGGATACAAAATGAACACAAATAGACAATCAGCGATTGCAAAATGACCAGAAAAAGAATAAACCTGACTAAAAAACCTGCAAAATGAACAGAAATACATGTTTAACAGCTGCAAAAACACAAAGACATCTAAAACAAATTTTAAAAAGATCCTAAATTAACTTAAACACACACAAAGCGACTACAATAACACACAAAAAGACAAGATACAAAATGAACACAACTAGACGATCACAAATGGCCAGACAAGAGAATGAACCTGACTAAAAGAAATGTAAAATGAACTAAAATAAATGTTAAACAGCTGCAAAGACACACAAAAATACCAGGAAAAGATGCAACCCACTGATAAAAGATGCAAAATGAACACAAACGCAGGCAAAACGACTGCAGACACACAAAAAGACCTAAAAGAGATGCAGGCTGGTGGGAAAAAAGGTTAAAAAAAACAGCAATATAAAAGGATGTAAAACTGCTGCAAAGACACAAAAAATGTAAAAAAGGTGTAGACCAATAAAAAAATATGCAAAATTACCTTAAATACATGCAAAATCACTGCAGACACACAAAAAAACTAGAAAAAGATGCGAGTTTAACGCAAGGACGCACAAAAAGACCCGAAAAAGATGCAAGATGATGGAAAATAGAGGCCAAATTAACACAAAGACACACAACAAGACTTAAAAATATGCAAAATTAAGACAAATATGCACAAAAAGCCTAAAAAAAGATGTAAGCTGAGCAAAAATGGATGAGAAACAGCTGCAAAAACAGACAAAAAGACCGAGAGAGAGATTGAAGATGGGCACTAATAGATGGCAGCTGGTTTTAGTTTTTTTTTTTTTTTTTTAAGTTTTTTTTTGGCCTTTTTTATCGGCTTTATTGGACAGGTGCAGTGAGAGAGAGACAGGAAATGGGAGAAGAGTCAGGGGAAGACATGCAGCAAAGGGCCGCGAGCGGGAATCGAACCCAGGCCAGCTGCATCGGGGACCAGCCCTGTACATGGGTCGCCTGCTCAACGCGTTGAGCTATACGGGCACCCGGCAGCTGGTTTTTAAATGTTGTGTTTGAGTTTTGTGTGTTTCTGTGTGTGTGACGGCGCCCCCTGTTGGCCGACAAAACAACACAATAGTTCATAGTAGATTCAGTGTAGAGAGTTGTTCTTCTTGTGCCTGCATTG